>NC_141163.1:86985965-87285965 GCF_053477565.2 Lygodium microphyllum | reverse complement strand
CCAAGCTTCCTATCAAAAAGGCGCCTGCGAGAGCAAGAGCTCAACACTCTTCCAAATCTAGTGAGCGCACTGTGAGTGACGAAGATCCCCTGGTGACCGATAACGGTGGCCCTACTGCAGCCAATAATGGTGGCACTACTGTGGCCAACAATGGTGGCCCTAGTATGGTCAATAATAATGGTTCGCCATTGTCCAGAAATGGTGGTCCACATGCTCCAGCTGCTCCACCTCCCACTACTGCTCCAGCTCGTAATACACGCCCTCCAACACATAAAAAGCGAAGATGGAGACCAGGCACAGTTGCGCTACGCGAGGTAAGGAAATTCCAGAAGAGTGCCGACTTGATTATTCCTAAGGCACCATTCTCCAGGTTGGTGCGAGAAATACTGCAAGTTCTACAGTCAGGGTATCATCACCAGTTCTTTTCGAGGGACCAAGCAAGGAATGTGGGGCGATGGTCAAGCCAAGCCTTGCTTGCTCTCCAAGAAGCAGCTGAAAGCTACTTGATTGATCTAATGAGTGATGGTCAACTTTTAGCCATTCATGCCCGACGTATCACTATTAAGCCCATAGATCTGGTTCTTGTTCGCAGGATCGGCAATAACAAGGATACATTTAATCTTAATGTCAACAATATGCTTTGAGAAGCTACCTTGTAATTGGATCTATGTTTTTAGCTCAGGTTTGGTTGTAGATTGTAAGGAGCTTAGTTTTGGGTTATCTTTCCAGTAGACCTTCAAGTATTTGATAGTAGTGGCCTGCAAAATGGAGCTAAATTTTCCCTAGCTCTAGTTGTACTTGGTGCGATGCACTATCTACCGTGTATTTCATAGTTTCGCAATCCTAAATCCAATATGTGATATTCTATTTTGACCATGTTTCGCATTGTGTGAATTTTCAAGTTTCCAATTTTGTAAATAGTTTTGTTGAGGATAAATTCAATGTGCAACCACGTACACGTCGGTGATCGGTTGTACATGGGCCGATGCACTATATCCAACCTATATTTAGTGGTTTGGCAACAGTATATTCGATATGCGATATTCCATTTTACCCATGATTTATTTTTTGTCAATTTTTAAGTTTCCAATGTTTCGCATTGCGAGGTTGACAATACATTTAATCTGCATTTGCGCACACTCATTATCAGTACATTTAATCTACAGTTGCGAGGTTGACAATACATTATCAGTGCAGTATAATGCAGTTAACACATTTTCAAAAAAGATTGAACCGTCAAATTTATAAATCGGAATCTGGTGAAACTTCACCCTCATGCTGGGCATTAGAAAAACTCATTTATATTAAAAATTTGGCCCCAACAGAAGCCTCTGGGTCACCTGTCCGGAGGCTCGCGTCTGGGGCCTAAACTCGCGTCTGGGGCCCTTTAGGCCCCAGACGCGAGCCTCCGGACAGGTGACCCAGAGGCTTCTGTTGGAGCCCAAAAAAAATTGGGTGGTTGATGTGTCCTTGAGGAGCCTACAAGTAAAATTTCATGTGAATCGGAGCACTGGTGATATTTTTCCAAAGCGTGGATTCATTAATTAAAATTTTAGGGTTTTTGAAAAGTTTGGCTATAAGTTTAAAGTTTCACCTCATTTTACACATTTCACTTTTGAGTTCTGAATTCTCTCTCCTAGAAGACATGGTACGCACCAAGCAAGCGGCCCGGAGATACCCCCTTGGAAATTCCATATGGCAGCCACGTCCTCCAGCTCCACCACCACCACCACGACGCCAGCATCGCAAGCGTGGATGGAAGCCAGGCACAGTGGCTCTTCGCGAGATCCGCCACTACCAGAAGACCACTCACCTCTTGATACCGAAGGCTCCATTCCAGAAGTTGGTGCAGGAGATCATGGAGGGCATACTGATCAGGAACAATAGGACCAAGTTTCCAGATACATCACGCGCGAAACAACTCGATCGCTGGACTGCCCAGGCCCTCCTCACACTACAAGAAGCTGCTGAAGCCTACCTCATCGACTTATTTGGAGACTCAGTCTATGCAGCGGTGCATGCAAGGAGGGTCATCATCATCGACAGGGATCTACGGATAGTCAGGTTCTTTCGGCGATGGAAAGATAGTCCTCGCGGAGGTCAGCAAGGATAGAGGTGTACAACTCAAAAGCACATGGAATGTAGCTTCTGAAGACATTTTGTAAAGCCTTGGTTGTAATGGACCCCATCTAAAATTGTTATTCATACAAATACAAAGTTTTTGGCACCTCTTATTTTTGTTTAGTCGCTTGATATTTATTTTATTTACGTCGTTGACTTATCGTTACATGCGTTCGAACAAATACATATTGCGCACGAATTCGATAAAGCACTGTGTATTAAATTTAGGGTACGAATCGTGTTACGTATAAATTCAACAAATAAATGTAACATTCAAGTAAAAAATAACAGTAAATGACACGTATCACAAACTACATTGCACGCGAATCCAACAAACATCGGTTTTCATTACTTGAAGAGAAGATTACAAAGTACAGTACATCAGTGATGCGATATCAGTAGGCAATAAGTACATTTCTTCGAGCTAGGCTCCCCATGGTAAGAGCTATTCTTGATCATAGGCAATAATACATTTTGCCCCAATAGTTCCTGTCTAATGACAGTGGGGTCTTCAACACCGGCAACCATGCCACGGGCCACCATGGAGAAAAGTGGGCCAGACCTAGTACTCGTGAATAAGTAGAGTAGCTTCGAACGTCGAAGCAACACTACTTTCTCCAGGCTAGAGTTGGTCGGGATGGTCTCGAAGGGCCCAGCCTTTGTTAGTGCCCTCAACTTCAAGAAGTTCTCGGCAAAAGCAGGGGAGCATGTCTTATGAAATACAATAATTTCGTTGACAAGCTGCCCAACGTACTCCTTCAATGCCGAGTCTTGCACCCTTCCTTGGCTACCAGATCGGCCACCCTGCCTAGATGAAAACTCATCTATATAGACAATCTCCTACAACACACAAGTTCAGTATCAGACTCACTATGCATGGAGTGTGCTGAAGATATATAAATCATATTCATATGAAACTTAACCAATAGGGCCTCTAGGGCATCGGGAGCGCACACATGTGTCTTTATCGGGATCGGGCCCCCAAATGTGCCCTGGCCGGAGGCTCGCGTCTGGGGGCCTGAATCTGCAGACACGAGCCTCCCGCCAGGGCACATATGGGGGCCCGATCCCGATAAAAACACATGTGTGCGCTCCCGATGCCCTAGAGGCCCTACTGGTTAAGTTTCATATGAAACCGAGAACATTACCTTCTCTGCATCATCTATCTGCCATTGTAATGGAGCATCCAGGTCTGCTCCTGCCACTGGGCTGCCCTCGTCTCTCCTGGGTAGGCACTGCATAGTCGGGTCGAGGACCAAAAAGGCTTTCCTGCAACCGCTCAAACTCCTCATTAGAGATCTGATACTGTGGCGCCACATCCTCAATCTGCTCCTGGATGCTCACAATGACAGAGATGTCATCGATGCTCATGCCATCATAACGTGCCACCTCATCTACATGTGGTGGGGCATCCTGTAAATCAAAATCTATGAAATCACTAGGTGCATCACGCACCATGATACAGTATAGTTCTTCTTTCCTAAGCTCCAACAACTCTAGCACATCCTGCATGAGTAGATATTCCACCCCCTCGATGGTGATAGCATGGAGAGAAGAGAGGGGTGGCTCTTCGCTCGTGGGCATCTCATCAGGACAGGGAGGTGGGTGCACAATGGCCAAGCTCTGTGCTGCCTCAACACTCAGATCGAGAGTGATCTCCTCAGGCTCCCTCTCAAAGTACTCTAGTAGTGGCCGAGAGGGTGCATCGATGTCCTCGTCACTGTCCTCTTGCACCTCAGTGCACATAACATATATGGAAAAGGCGGCATCCCTCTCAATGAGATCCATCGTGACGTGGTCCTGTGACGAGGTGGGCACTGCTTTAGCGCGGAGATGTTGCCCCACATGCACTAGGGCTTGACTTATCACCTTTGCATGGATGGATCCGGCACACAAACTATACAAAAAATCCATGGGAACCCACCTGAGAGTGGAGTCGGGAGTAGAGCAAGTGAGAGGGTTCACTGCATCACAAAACGATGCTAGTATACTAGAGTTAGGGTCTACAGCGGAAAGCGAGCTCTCTAGACTCAAGGTCATCCAAAACCTAGGGTATTTTTGGTCCCCTATGTGAGCGTAGCATGTGGAGCTGATCCATGCGATGAAGGCGGGAGTGGTAGCCATGGCACACAAAGAGAGAAGGAAGGAGAGCACAAGTGTAGGGAAGTGGAGAATGAAAGTGAAAATGAGTTTGGAGTTATAGTTTTTATGTGTCTAGGGTTTTAAATAAAGGTTCTTTATAAAGTTATTAACTCTAAAGTTTCAAATTAAAACTCTTACCTTAGTTTCTTTATTTCAGTACTTTAATGTCACTGTTAAAATTACTCATACAGACAAACGCTTCGTTCTACATTATTATATCCTCGAATATGTTTGGGTCGCTGAGTATATTCAAGTCTAACGAGAGAAAATATATAAATTTTTAAAGAAAATAAATCTAAAAGGCCTTGAAATTCCCTTTGGATCCAATTTAATATTAAAATTTAAGAAACAAGCAGCAGAGATGCGCTACAATATATCATTGTGCAAAGACAATATTCTCTAGATTATAGACCTCTAACCTGCAATTTAATTATGATTTTTAACTGCACGACTGAGTAATTACAGTATGTATTATTGCACGCTTGGATCACAGTAAACTAAAATTTAAAGTACTCAGAAGTTCAAAAAATGTATGTATTCGCTCTTTATAAAGTTTTTTTACAAGGATTCCACTATCTCAAGGATATGTGGAGAAGCACATTGTTTACATGTCATGGATTGCTCACTACGAGTCCTGACTTTTCTATTATCTAACTTGAAATAGAAGTTGTAGAGGGGCTCACTGGACATTAATTGGATTTCTTGTCTCAGAAAATAAATGGGCCAATGACTCTCTGCGCTGACTACGAAAGGATTATGACCACTCCACAAGATTACCACATCTACGAGCGCTGTATGTGTGTCATTTTGGATATCTTGATCCAAGCTGATCCACTCCCCTCGCAAAAGTCGCCATCTTCTATATCGAAAGCGAACGCACAGAGTTTGTCTAGCAATGAAATACCTGTAATAAAAACAAAAATAATGGTAAGTGATCAATGCGACTAACATAACAATTCATCTAAGCGAGACCTATGTCAATTAAATCAAGGTATGCAAAGTAGTAAAAAAGTTTTACCTGAATGTAATATCAGATTGGTTGACCCTGCACTCAATCGTCTCATCAAAATGTGTTCTTTTGACTTGCCAAGACTCACCCAATAGCTGACTCATCCATTCCTCGGATGGACACTTGCATTGATAAGTAATCTTTGTTTTCTTCAAAACATCACATGAACGAAACAAATGTGCAAACAATGAGAATGGAATAAACCAACTAAAATGCACATCTTTGGAGCCTGTGGTGGGTTTCATAGCACTATTGATGTCAGATTTTATCTTCGACTTGCAAGCTCCTGACAACTCCAAGCTACCAATGAACCATTCACCACTAGACAGTGGTGACAATGGGACATGCTGCAATCTCTGGCTTTCTACCACATACAATGAATTATAAAAAAAGATATTTTGAGTGGCAAGTTGACTTGCAGAGGTATTATCATAGATCAAAGAACCTATCTCTTCATGCCAAACATGTATCTTGCCGCTTAAACATTCCACATTCTGCCATTCATGCAAAGTCGATGGATATAGAGCTGTCAATCAAACAAGACTGAATTAGAATACTGCAAAGACTTTTAAAAACAACTCTGATACAAAAGAATAATCAATGATAAAATTTAACAACTTACTGTTTTGTTTATAATTTGCAATGTTGTTCTCGTCATATACAGAGATTTGTTTATGCATATAAACATGTTGAATCAACACTTCTGTTACTGCACTTGTGCCATTAAACACTTTTTTGAACTCTAGAATTCTACCTTTCCAATGTTTGCTAGGGTTTGCAACATCCTTGCGCTTGACCTTGAAACTCCCTCGAGTACTTGGGTGCATCAAAATCCAATCCAACTTATAATACTTATCACAAATCCAATTACCGCCATTATCTTTCCTGTTGAAGACCTCCACTACAAGTATGCTACTGATATTTTTCCTCCGTGAAGACATCTGTAACAACCAAATACAAAAGTTACCTATCAACATGTGTATAATTTGCAAATGTTCTCTCCAAATGAAATTAAATTTAAATGGATCAATTTAAAAAAGAAACATTGTACTTGTAATTTCTTTCACAAAGATCCCTAGATATGTTGAACAAGAAGTTGACTTATAGCAAGACCATTGTTCCTTCACTGACAGATTCCTGTAGTACAAAAACAAAAGAAATCTTGGGTCAACGTATACATATAACTTATATAGGCTTTGTCCAAATGCGTTGAAATTTAACCATGGAACAACAGTAAAAAATGGCAATATACCTGTGGCTTTCTCTGCAAAAAATCCCAAAGATGTTGTAGAAGTTGTGTTCTTAATAAATCATTGTTCTTCACCCTCGGAGATTCTTGGAGTAAAAAAACAAAGGAAAGCTCAGTATGCATGTAACTTGTATATATTTTGTCTAAACGAGATAAAATTTAACAGTGGAGCAACAAAAAAACAAGACAATATACCTGTAACTTTGTTTACAGAGAAACCCTAAGATGTTGAAGAAGAAGTTGAGTGTTCAAAATATCACTATTCTTGACTGTAAGAGACTCCTAGAGCATCAAAACAAAAGAAATTACATGTCAGAGAATGCACATAACTTGCACAGGTTTTCTCCAAACGAGATAAAACTTTACCATAGAACATCTATGGAAGAGAAAAATATACCTGTAGAGTTTTGTGAAGAGAATCTTAGGGCTTTGGTAAAACAAGCTCTGCTCTCATAAAACACATGAAACTCTCTCTGTGCTTGTGCAAAGCAAATGAAATTTTACAAGGTTACAAACAGGGCAAGCAACAGTGAGGCTGTAAAATTTCGTCAGGAAAGAAGAAGCGGGGAAAGAGATATGACAAATTTGAGTTCCGCCTAAGAAAGAGGGGAAAACTGAAAAGGGGAGAAAAGAAAAGTCAAACATAAAAAATAAGAAAATGAAAATTCGAGGCACAAACTTCCAAGAAGTGACAGCATTGTACTCCCCACATTTTCCCTTATTTTATTGCTAAGGGAAGATTTGGTCCAAGATATGGCTAGAAGATTCATGTTACATGAATTTGGAATCCCAGCTCTCTCATTGGTTAGGCCTATATTTGTTTATTCACTCCTTAAGGGGAAAAAAAGAGAGTCCATATTTCTCCTAAGGTTGAACATGGGTTTGGAGAGGAAGTGGTGAACTGTGTGAAGAAGATGCAACTAGAAGGAGTTTCTCCAAATGCTGTGGATGAAACAACTGATTGCTGAAGGTCATCAACCAAATGCTTTAACATACAGTCAGCTGGTAATGGCACTATGTCGAGCCGGTAGGGCAGAGGTTGCGAGGAATATGTGCATTGAGGCTCACCAACTGTAGTTGTCTCTATCACGGGCATCATATGATGCTGTGATGGAAGCCTGTAATGTCCATGAAATTCAATATGATTTGGAAGAGATGGGAGCTAGCTTTCTGTCTCAGTCACCCATCAACTCTGCATCTGATGTTGTGAAGCCAGATTCTCAGACTGTAGAAGAAGACTTGTTTTCAGTTGAGTCAAAGTTTGACATATCTGAACAGTGACTGTATGTATGCGTACATTACCATACTCATGACTATATTGGATTCGACAATGTCAATGCAGAATTCACAGTTTCAAGATTTTTATAATCCATTATATTGACTGAGCTGAAGGAGTGTGCTTTTGTGTTATGAAATGCACAGGGAAGGAGCAAATTAACCAGCTATTTTGGGAAAAAGCAAAAAGAAATGGGACTTTGGAGAGCTTCAAATAAGAAAAAAAAAGAGGAGGCAGCAAAAATAGGGAAAAGGAGGAAGCCAATGACATCTGTGAAAACGCATATGAGAAAAGAGATGGAATGCTGGAATGCTGGAATCAGAGGAGAGAAAAAGCTGAGGAGGTTGTGGACAGAAAGGAGACAGAAACTCTGATAGAGGAATCGAAAGAGGTAGGTGGTTTGGGTGGCACTATTGGAGAGGAATCGAAGGATGTTCATGATAAGGAAGCTGGTGATCTGGAAGGCACTGGTGAGGAGGTGATGGATACCAAAAATAAAGCCCAAGGGAAACCAATAACGCCTAACACATCATTGTTAGTGTCCAACGTAGTAGTGGAGCATTTGTATCTCCGTCTTCAGCAGCAAATGTGGAGGATCGCCTGAATAGAGATGCTTCCGAGGATGGTGAAGATGCCGACAGAAACTGCAACTAATTCGTGTAAATTTTCTGCGTTTGGCCCACAGCACCACTCCAAAAACAAGCATTGTTTTGTTTGCAACAAGCCTACAAATGGTGTTTTCAATACTACTTTTGAAATTCTCAAAATGGCATCAATAGGAGCAGCAAAAAGTTTATAGCCGAAGGTCTGCATACCAGGCATTGGACAACAAATTGAAATAGAATTTTGATGATTTGTGGGTTTTCATCCCATTCTTGCATGCAGCCTAGCATCTTCAAGAATCAATGAAGGGGAGGTCCAGATATAAACAAAATAGCTGATATTCCGTCAATGATATGATTACCATTAGCTGGACGTGGATATCCAAAGGCTACCATTTTGCAGGTGTTTTGGCAATGGCCATAAATGCCTCTTCAAGAAGACCAAAGGCTTTCATCCAACTCTGCAAAAGCAATCCTTCCTTTGTTGATGGCGTTGCTTCAAAAGGAATACACATAGCTTCCCTCTCCCTCAGAATTTTCTTACCTGAGTATGCTCTTCCACAGGAATATGGGCACATAGGTTTATTTGGACACCTGCCCAAGGTTTTCAAGACTGTGAACCAAATATAATGCAGGGATTCAGCACAAGAGCTCACCTGAATGTACGTCATAGCAGCTATGATGGTGCAGGTCAGGATATGGATGTAGTGAGTGGCACATAAAGAATAGGGCTTACTTCAACTCTTTAGTTTTTTTCGCTTCATGCCAAGGCAAGAGGCTTTTTGAAATTCACTATCTACTACCACTTTGTTAAAGATGCATACCAGACGTGGAATATGCAAAGAGTACTACAGAAAGTTTAAGTTATGTGCATGATTCTTTCCTTGTTATGCATCCAAAATTACAGTTTCTATGAGAGATGAGTAGATAGCTGAGATCACTCAGCAAGAGACAGATTTTGCTATTGTATGTCAGCATACTGAGATATAGGCTGTGATTTTATGGTTTTCAAAGTTATTGAGGGCTGATATCTGTCAGTTGAAAGAGTTGAGGATTGATATATATATTGGTCAAGAGTTTCAAAGATCGTCGGGATAGTGGATTCTGCAGATTTTTCTGGCACAATATTAGTGCTTTTGCTGCTCACAAATCCTCCCATCTTGCTTATTTATATGATTGATCTTCTATCCTGAAATTAGTCAAGGTCCTCTATGGTCACGACTTTGCTTTTGAAAACCCTTCGGCAACGTCTACTCTAGTTACTCAGCCATCTACAGGTGGCACCCCTATGGGTGCTACTCTGATAGATACTATCCCGGTCGGTACACTGGATGTATAGGGGTCTCCTAGATATACCCAGGAGAGTGGAGGTAGGTGGGAGAGGACCCATCTTAGGCATACCCTAGAGGGATATGCCTATCTTGTCTATGATAGGTCTGGATCCATCATCATGAATGATGAGGGGAGGAGGGTGACGGCTCGCATGAAAGAGTTGTGCCAACATGTTTTTCGGAAAAACGTCTTAGATCATTGGAAAAACATACTGGAGGGGAGCAAGTACTACATAGTAGCATCCTTGCATGAGGAGTTTCCGGTTCCAGCCAAAACAGATAGATTTTCTACGGGCTAGATGATGAATTGCATGTGTGCCTATATGTCACACAGACAATCAGACACACGCAAGGCACTCAAGAGTGGCGGCCACAGAACATATCTGGAGTGGTGGCCATAGGACAAATCTGGAGGACTTTGTAAATTTTTCTTTTGTTTTTCTTGTTTTTTTTTGCAATATCCTTTGTACCGACAATCATGTTTCTAACAATTAGTATTTTGTTTTCTTTGTAGCACTCCATTACAAATCGCGATCCGATCGGCCTTGAGACTCGATATGCAGAGAGGCATGGTCTCACTGCATTGATCCACCGATTGTATAGACGTGGCGGCCCTGTAAGTCACTCATCTTTCTTGTCCGTAGTTACCATGTTTAATTTGAATGCATTATTTTATGGTGGACTGATGTGTTGTTGTTTCTTTTTTCACAGAGTCCGTTCGATGCTTCTTTGCAGTGGGACGAGCTTTCGATCGGCAAGGATATGTAGCTTGCCCTTGGATCCCTGGAGCTCACACATCCTTCTTTTTTGGTCGCCCTATCTATGTAGACATTTTCTATGTAGTAGTGATATCTTGTCATGATTGTGCCAGATGCTTTCATTATGCGATCATGTATTTATTTCATGTATCAGTGTTATGATTTCAATACACTTTGTTTTTGTTTACACAAGCATTGTACACAGTGCAGAAACTATTTTATATGGCCCAAATAAAGAACATAGTCTTAGCGGCCGTACCACAAATTTTTTTCCCCTATTATTGTCGCTATTAGCGTTGCAAATTTGCCTGCACGTGTCGTTATTTGCATTGCAGAGCATTGTTATTAGCGTCGGTATCAGCGTCGCAATGCGACGCAGATACCAATGCAAATAGCGACACTGATAACGATGCTAATACCGACTGTTCTATGGTGTCGCCAATAACAACGCTATTTGCGACGATGGGAGAAATTTTTGTCATTTACATTTTTTTCTCTTTTAACGTCAGTATAAGGCCTATATCTTGTAGTGAAAAAGTTATGATAACTTTTGTATTAGACAAATACATTTTTAGAAAGTACCATTTCCTTCATCCTCTTCTTTGTGCATAGAAATTACTCTATTTTGTTCCAGGAACCCTGCATATAAGGAAAATATTACTAAAACAAATAGCTAAGAGCAAGAGTTACCACATATTTACTATGCTTGGCTCTCAAAGTACTTACTCTCTCTTAATTCAATCTCTTTCCATGCAATGTCATCCAATGGATAGTCTATCCACCATGGACAAACACGCATTTCCCATTCTGACAAACCCCTCTCGACTAGTGATTTTGAGAACATACAATTTTCACATCCCAAGTCCATCCACTCCTCCACTAGAGGAGGGAGGCTTTCTAGCACCCCACTTTCCTGTAGACTACACAACCATCTTTTCCAAAAACATAAGAATAAACAACAAAAGCACTCTTAAGTTAGAATACATTTGTACATATGCTATTTAGAAAATATGATTTCTTTATATTAGAAATACGTGTACACCACCCTCTTGCTTGATTGTGTGAGCTCTAGAACCTTCTCAGAGTCTCCAACATTCTTCATCTCACCAAAACTATTTGCAAATGCTTTTAAAATATATAAACATCTTTGGCCTTTTAAAAAAATATCAAAGCCTCCTGGAATCTCAGTGCCATCAACTTGTAAGCTCATGATCAATAAGGAGCATTCTCCAATCATATGAAACCAATACACCTCTTGCTTCATGTAGCTGCAAAATCTCCTTACATCCGCAAAGTATGACATAGTGGAGTCCTTTGCCTTTGTGACTGTCAGGAGAAGTAAAATCTCTCCCTTTCCTAATATATTTTTTATTGAACAAAAAATAACTTCAATATTGTTGAATCAAATTAAGTTCAATTCCAAAAAATAAGAGAACATTAGTCCATGACGAATACATAACACTCCATAGCAATATTAGCACTACAAATGGCATACAATTTGTCTTTGGTAATAGCCATCATGTTCTTTTCATCCCAATTCAATGCAAACAAAACAGAAAAGAAATCCTCTCCATGCGTAGGATTAGCTATTCCAAGGTACTTGTATCCTTTGTTCCTTAATTTATCTTGCTCTTTGTTTATGAATTGTTTTCTTTTTGCCTCATAATTTGCCTCTAGCAATGCAAGCTCCTTGAGGTGGGCCTCCTCTTTGAGTATGGCAGAGTTATAGTCATCCTAAATAAAAAACCAATACAGTATTCTTAGTTATGGTTAAATTCAGGATACCACAATTTTTTATGTTGAAAACTAAAATACTATACCAAATTTTTTACCTTCCAAACCAAAAGCGATATTAGCAAACATGGATTCTTGTACCATGGATCATTTCCATGGTTACTTTTGCCTTCAATTTCATACTCTATTTCAGCCCACCATATTTGAGAAGGGCTCATCCTTTCCAAAATTCTTTGTTTATCGACGATGCCAAACTTTTGGAACATGAAAATTTCATGGCCTAGGTTGGGTTTTACATGTGCTCTTGTTACACTAGAACATTGAAAATTGTCTTTAAATTTTAAGACTCGCACATAAATTAAACCTATTCACATTCACATAACTAATAAATGAAACTTATTGGCATTCACACGTAAATGAAACCTACTAGTATAAATAAAATCTCCTGAAATTCACACATAAATTATTTTTATATTTTGAGACTCACACATAAATAAAAACTATTGGCATTCACACATAATTGATAATCTATTAACCCATTCGAAAAAGTTAATAGTGATAAGTATACTTATGCATTTGATGTATCCAATGCTAACAATAGTTCTCCTTCTTTCTTCTTCTCCACTTGAATGAATTGACACAGAACTCTAACATGTCGTGAATATCTTCACTATAAACTACATACATCAAAGAATAAAATAAATAATTAGTCAAAGAATGAAGTGTCATCACAATAAACAAGAGAAAATAAGACAATGCATAGTTACCTTCCTTTATCCTCTTCATCCATGTCTTCAATCTATGATTACCGTCCCATACCAAAAAATTGTGCCCTCTTAAATCAGCCCACTCATTGGCCAATTCATCTTCAAACCTTTGGTTAACTTCTCTCCAAAGGGGCCCCCACTCTTCCAAATTTTGGGGAGATACATCCATTAGCTCACCAGTGGGCCTTCTCAAAGAAACCAAAAATTTGCCCATTATTTCCATATATGAAGCATTATCGAAAGATGAAATCAACCATGTAGCAGAACTAGATGCAAGCCTTATAGCCTCATAGGGCACAAGTCTACACAAAGGGATAGGAGGAGGAGAATTAGACCTCCTTACAAAAAATGAGGTCAACACATCTAACATAAGCCCAAACTTGACATTCTCTCCAATGTGTCTATCATGCTCACTGACCTCATTCTTTTCTTCATTACCAACATCCTCATTCACCTCTTCATTTTCCTCATGTACAGTTTGCAAATCTAAAGGCCTCCCTTGTGTTGTTTCACCACACTCCATAGTGGTAGTGTGGGTGCTCATAGGATGAGCATGAATATCATTGCTTGCTTCATCCATGCTATCCTCAAGCGCTTCATCATCAATGAAAGGACATTTTTTCCTTGGTTTTGCACCCTTGTTATTTGGAGATTCAGAGAATGCATGGGAGGATGCTTTTTGATCGATATTTACTAGTCTATTGCATAGACCAAATCTTAACCTTGTAATTGGAGTATCTACAAAAGAATTTAAAAACAGAATATAGCATTTATATGGAATATTAAAGGAGTTGCTTAACCATCAAGAATAGAATATGAAAATTTAAAAGAGTGATTGAATGACTTATTTGGACGGCCCCTTTTGCTTTGACCTCTCCTACGACCACCATGTCGACCTCTAGCCATGCTCAAAAGCACTAAAACAAATCATAAATGATTTTAAAAATGAAGACAACTTAACTAAATCACATGTTGTATTAATTAATCTCTACCAAAATATGACCTTTTAATGCAAACAACACAATTTTATACCATTTATTATTTGGTTTTAATAAATGTATTAAATTTTGCTGATCATTTGAACCTCCTTATAACAATTTCATCCCCACACCCCCAAAGAGGGGATACTCCTGTCTGCGTTGATGCAGACAATGCTGAGTGTTTGACAATGCCTAATCCATAAAAATTAAATCATGTCACATTTATTTCTTTAGAAGAATTTTTGTACAATGTAAAAATGTTTTATTTTTTTATGCCTTGGACTTGCATGGTCTACATTGACTCTATATGGAGGGGGGTTGTAGGGGGGGCATCAGCCCCCTACTACTGTCGTGCTGGCGGGTTCCAAGGGGGGTAGTAGTTTAGGGAGGAGAGGTTAAGAGGGGAGTGGTAGAGATAGAGAATCCGGCAACCAAGAACTGTCCAAATCACACCAGCAACACCTTGCAGATAGACAACTGGGAGGTGATGAGGGTTCCCCCTCCCCACCTTCTCCCTCTGCTCCTCCTCCTCCCTCCAAAGGGTGCTGTGTCCAATCCTAAATAGTTGTCTGCATTGACGCAGACAGCCCCAGGTGTCCGAAAGGTCTCCTCCCCTCCCATTTTTTCAGTTTGCTATCTCCTTCTCTACCTCTCCTTTCCTTCTCTCCCCTCCCATTTTTGTCCTCTCATTGTCTACCTCCTCTTCCATTTTTTTAGCCATGGAGAAAAACGAAACTTGAAATATAGATTTTCAGTCATGGGGATGTAGTGTGGAGCTTATCTGATGAGTTTGATGGAGAATGTTGGTCTTGTTTGAGCTTGTTGTAGCGGCTGCTCTCCTTCTTGCTTCTTCTTTTTGCCTTCCAACTTGTAATGGGAGAGAAGACGAGGGAAACAAAAGAGAAAAGGAAAAAGAATAAGAATAAGAATAAGAAGAATAAGAAGAAGGAGGAGGAGGAAGAGGAGGAAGTAATAAAACGTAAGACAAAAAAGAAGATATGTTTAAACTATTACACACAACTTCCAATGTAAGAGGTAGGTGCATATTGAACGTCCATCATGAGAGAATGTTTCTCTCAATCACTAAAAGCTTATTTACTAAAATATATAAAATGATGATGGCGCCTGACATCTAACAAAATAAAATGTGCTTATAAAAATATGTGCTACATCATGACCTCGAATTTTTTTTATAAATACTTGCTAAATTTATTTTTTGAAAGACATGATTTTTAAAAAAAATATTTTAACTAACTATTATGATTTTTCAATATGTAGCCTTTTGTAATGATTTGGTTCATTAATAGATTAATTCGCAACTTCAACTATCACTAAGAACTTGCCCATGGAGTAAGAGCTCATTTAATCCATAATTGGTGGGGGTAACGGACTATTATTTCTAGGTTTAAATAAATTGATAAACAATAGGCATGCTATTAGATATAATACTTTGCATTTGCAGCTCCATTGTTTGCTGAGTTTCAAATCGACTTTTGTGAGAGACAATGGCAGAAGTTACTCTTCAATGGTCAATCGGCTCCCAAGCACTAGAATGTATTGTGCCCCTGAGGGATGGAAAGATTCTTGTGAGCTCTTTTTTTCTTCAATCACTTTTATCCCCTGACGAGCAAGCTGGTAGGCTTGCATGTTATTTTCCAACTTGATGCTTAGAGTGAAGAGATCGTAGTTCATGGCTAGTCGGATATCAACGGTGCAGAGCAATTTTTGCTCGATTCTTCTCTTTCATGTCAATGTAAAATTGTACATAGTGATACCACATTCAAAATGGGCCACGGTGAAGGACTATACATTGTAGAAAATAACAAACAAGCTCATTTACTTTCAAGACAGACCTGCGGTAGACATTTCATCCAATTTCTATACACTGTAAAAAATAACAAACAAGCTCATTCACTTTCGGGACCTGTGGTAGACATTTCATCCGATTTCTTCGCAAAGATGTCATCTCAAAACTTCTTCGCCACTTATAACAAATGCTTTTTGTGCACCCGTATCAACTCCCGCTATTGACTTAGAATTGGATGATGGACTTGATAGTTCTCATTTATTTCCACCAATGAAGAAAGAGATTTTAACTTGGATTTCACGCAACCCTAGAGGAAAGAAGTTGAAGGCTTTATTGCAAATGAATGAAGGCCCTTTTTTTGTTAGTGAGATTCCAAGAGAGTACAATGGTTTTGTTGCTTTCATTCTTCTGCCTACATATGGCACATCTTCAAACATGGATGGGATGCAGCAACAGTATGATGGTCATGTCTAGACAAGACCCCATCCAACTAATATCTTCCCTGATGCTTGTTGAGATATTTGCAATCACACCTACTTTTGTCCCTTTATGAGAAGCAGTGAGGGCTTAGGACCAGAATCCCATATGCACAGTAGGAGAAAGTACCACCACTCAATTCCTATAAAGCATTGTACTTGCACTCTTTTTCTAATGCAATGATAGTACTCTTTTCTTTCCAGTAAAGTGTCATATCACTGTCAATACACAAGATTGTGTTTATGAGGTCTCAAGCTTGGAACCTAATTCACTTGTGTAACAATTTTCCCTAGTTAGGGTCAATGTCTTCATGAGTTTCTTTTTCCTCTTTCAGCCTCCATAGCTTCCGCATCTGCCATTCTCTAGATCTCATGTATTTCACATGGTATCAGAGCTCAATTGAGCATGGCCCAACTCTCCTTTCACTCCTCTCAGCTCCTTTCCATCTATTCTCAGCTTAGTTTGAGTACTGGACCCTATCTCCAACTTCATTTGCATTCCTACCTTCAATGAAGCTTCCATGGTAGCTATAGACAGTAGCACCATGTCAGTTTGAAGCTTTCATATCTCTCTCCACAAGCCAAATCTCTCTAAACTTCCTTCTAGAGAAGTGTTTTTCTTTCTAAAGCTCCTTTTTGGCACCTCAATCATTGAGATTGGGCAACTATAGATTCAGCATTGCCTCTTTTCAGAGTTGCTGCCATAACTGTGTCTGTGGACAGCACCTACCTACCTCTGTTAGAGCAGCCATATCTCATCAACCAGGCCATATCTCTTCAAGATTTCTTCTCGACAGTTGTTCTTTAGGTCAAGGCGCAACTTCTTGGCACAAAAATCAAGGAGATTGATGCACATCATGCCCGACATTTGCATTTTCCCAAATCTAGGTGCAATTTTGACAGTGACCACTTTGAAGGCTTAGATCTCTCAACTGGAGCGTAATGAGTACAAACCCTCTTAGGGGAGTTAGACCCGTTAGTGAGGATCCTCCATCTCAAAGGTTTTGAGCAGATTCAACATGTGGAGCACGTGGGAGCTCATTTGCCAGTTGGTGGTCCTTGTTTTGATAGGATAGTTATAGCCACTTACCTTTAAGCTCATTTTCCCTTCATTTTCTCTCTCTTGCCACTTAAACCAAGACAAGGCCACTCTAATCTAAAGTTTTCAGCAAGTATTCAACCATCAAATTAGCAAGGAGGAAAAGCTATGAAGATTTTTTGAAGATCATCAAGTCAAACTCAAGAAACAAACATCAAATTTCAAACTAGTATCTTTTGATACTTCACTGCCATTGCTTGCGTCTTTTGACACATACAAAGATCAACTCATTCCTGGTTATTCTTAGTCATTTGAAGGTAATTTGATGCTGGTCTCTCAAGTCAAACATGGGCAAAGATTCTTCAACTACCCATTTCAAAGGAGTCAGATTTCATACCTGGCAAACTCGCATCAAATTGATCCTGATGAAGAAGGGCCTCTGGGCCATTACCACTGGAAAAGAAAAGAAGCCTCATGATTCGGATCTTTCTGTCACTTGGCAAAAGAACGATGATAAGGCTCAGGCCATTATCAAACTGGAGCTAGACGATAGCTATATCCACCATGTGGATAACTGTGAGACCTCACAGGATACATGGAAGAGACTTGACACCTTGTTCAGTGCACAGTCTAAATCATCAAAGTATGGTCTCCTAATTGAGTTTTTCACGCTTGAAATCAAGTCCAGCACATCACTTGCCACACATCTAAATTACATGGAAGGACTTCTAACCCAACTTGCAGGAATCAACATTAAAATGGAAGAAGATGTTTGCATCAGTGTTCTACTTAAGAGATTGCCTCCTGAATATAATAATGTACCAACAACTTTAATCAACATGCCAAATCCTAAACTTGTTGATATCCAGGCATCACTATTAGAGGAGGAAAAGAAGCTAAAAACTAAAGAAGAACCAAGTACCTCTAGAGATGAGCATGCATTATATGTTGGCAACAGGTATAAAGGCAAGAAGGATCAGCTCTTCTATGACTTCTGCAAAAGGACCAGACACACCGAGAATTTCTGCCATGCCAGAAAGAGGTCCCAAAAGGACTATCTAGTTGCAGTCAAAGAAGAAGAAGAAAATGGAGCAAAGGAAGAAGAAGAAGAAGAAGAAGACCACCAGGAGAAGGACAAACCTCATCAGTCCTTCTATTCATATAGACTTTTT
Source organism: Lygodium microphyllum (assembly GCF_053477565.2). Lineage (NCBI taxonomy): Eukaryota > Viridiplantae > Streptophyta > Polypodiopsida > Schizaeales > Lygodiaceae > Lygodium > Lygodium microphyllum. Next base: position 87,267,502 of record NC_141163.1, on the reverse strand, counting down.
TAGCTTTGTATTTCCTAGCCCTAATGTCTCAAACATAACCTTGTAAACTCCTCAGTTATCCTTGTACTACAGCCTCTGTACACTTTGTGAGGTCCCTGCTACAGCCTCTGGATGTCCATCATGTTTGTGGTACCCACACTTAGCCTTTTCTGCGACAGCCTCTGGTGTTTTTGCCATGTTTATGGTGTGCCCACACTTTGCAGGTGTTGCTTTCACTAAAGCCTCTATAGACTTTGTACTTTTGGTTGTGATTGATGAGCGGTGTTGAGATATTTGCAATCACATCTACTTTAGTCTCTTTGTGAGAAGCAGTGAGGGATTAGGACCAGAATCCCATATGCACAGTAGGAGAAAGTACCACCACTCAATTCCTATAAAGCATTGTACTTGTACTCTTTTTCTAATGCAATGATAGTACTCTTTTCTTTCCAGTAAAGTGTCATGTCACTGTCAATACACAAGATTGTGTTTATGAGTCCAAGTCTCAATCTTGGAACCTGATTCACTTGTGTAACAATTTGTCCTAGTTAGGGTCAATGTCTTTATGAGTTTCTTTTTCCTCTTTCAACCTCCATAGCTTCCGCATCTGCCATGCTCTAGATCCCGCGTATTTCACAATGCTACTTTAAGAATTAGCCATTGCCTTGGAGATTTGCAATGTCATCGAGTCAATTGTCCTTACTATGAGAGCAACAATCAACATAATAAAATGTATTTTCATGGTTACCTCACTAGCACAGTGAGCAAGGGGCTACTTGCAAGTCAAGAAAAACATTCCATCACTTGTCACTATTGTAGTAAAGTTGTTACTTGTTATGCAACTTGTAATTGCAAAGTTTATTATGTTTTGCCAAAGGACACAAGCATGGAGAGATTGATGCTTCATGTAGGCAGTCACACACACAATGTGCAACCAGGGACTTCAATGGCTGCAATTAAAAAATTTAGATCTCTAGTTCACTCGATTTTGCAAGTGAATTGATATTGTGGTGCTAGGAAGATTCAAATGATTGTAGCAAAACAAATTATCATTGAATCTTTGACAACTAATGGTTCAAAGGTGGAGGGAGAACAAGAGTTTACAAAATTTTTGGAGGAATTGATGCCATTAGTTCAAAATCAAAGGTTAATGTTGGTTATTCAAGTCTACAAACTATGGTTTGTAGCATTGCTATTGGTTTAACAAACTTTCTTTTGTTGAGGTTATAGGTTCAATAGTATTGTGACATGCTAGAAAAAAAAGGAAACGTGTATTGTTGGAGATGGCTTTGATAACATTTTGGAGTTGAAAAAAAGATGCCTTTTTCCCTTTTTTCATGGCAGTAGATTTCTAGGGCAAGGAGGGGTGTGTGAAAAAAGTTACATTTTCAAGATGACTACTAAAGGACTTGGCTCTGGAGTGGAATTGGTAAATCGAATGCAATGCTCAAGAAATGGAGATCTTTGCAAGTTTTGGGTTCACTTTGACTTTACACATAGAATAGATGATTGGGCAACAATGTCTTGTTCTGTGTACGATCCATAGTTCATTCGAGAACCTTACTTGTTATCAATTTTCGTTGACATATGTTAATTGCTAATCACTACATTTTTTATTATAGCTTAAAGGCGATCATGGTGATTGCTATTTGTGATACAAAGGAAGAGGATACAGAAACACAAATTCTCTTTTGGAGATGCCTTAATAATGTGATGCTCAAGTGTGGATACCCTCTTGTAGACTTTGTAGGTTTTATGGTGGATGAAGCAGGTGCAAATTGGATGGGGATCCACCCTGTTTTCAATGGGGGACCTGAGAATGTATTGGAAGGAAGAGAGCAATCATGTTTGTTTCACTCAGAACAAAGCTTACAAAAGCACACAACAAAATATGTGCCTTTGAACCTTCAGAAGCATCACTTGAATTTATGTGAGAGATGGCACCTTTCAAAATCCATTGAAGAGGGCAAGAGGAATGCCACAACTATAAAAAATTGGTGGCAGCAAGTATGACTACCTCGAGATAGTGCAATAGCATTGAAGATATGGATCAAATGGTGGGAGAATAGGATAGACCATTGGGGTATTACTACACATGTAAATGTTTTTATTTATTTCTATTTATTACATGCACATGTACTAATATCATTGGGGCGGGAATACCTAAGTACGAGAACAAAATAGACATGTAAGAGGAATTGTTGACTTTTTTTGGGTTGTAGGCTTCCTTGAGTCCTTGGGAGAGGGCTTGTATTCCCAACACAAATCTTTCTGAGAGCGCGCATGCAAGTTGGTTGGCAGGGGAGGATGGAAAGAAGAAAATTGGTTTATATGATGCATGCGTCACTGACTTGATCAACTCATATATTCAATGTTCAAGGCAACTGGCCTTCACAACTAGAAGATACTCTAGAAGTGGTCCCGACATGGATGTTCTTATTAATAGGGTGGTTGCAAGAAATACCCCTTCATCTACATTCATAGCTCGAACAGTTCAAGGAACAGTTCTTGGCACCTCCATGTATGGAGAGCCTTTCATTTCTAGGAACAAAGAAATAGTTCAAAGGAAAAGAAGAGCTCTAGATGGTTGTAGCTCTCATAAACCAAGGTTATGTAATGGAGTCAAGGGATAGAAAACAAAAAGGATGACCACGCAAGATAAATTTTCAAAATAGAAATGACCAAGCTACAAAAGTAGGCTTGGACCATGAGGTGCATGCAGTGCCAATTGAAATGGATCTCCCAACTAATATTATCTCAAAGGAGGAAATGCATAGAAGTTTGTGGGCCATTCGAAGAATGCCCATTCATTGTAAACGAAAATGTTTTGGTATTATAAATCGAAAGAAGTGTTGCAATGTGATAGAAAGTAGATCACCTGGGTTATTATGCCCTTCATTTTGGTCAAAGAGGGAATTTTAAGGTAAGCCTATTTCACAATGGTTCTAGTTTTGTAGTCATGATGTGGAGCATACATGGGATGTTGATAAACAAGTTAAGCATGTGCCCTTGCGACTAAGGATTTGGTCTATTGACAAGGGCACCAATGCTTCTGCAGAGGAGATTTCAATTCTTATAAAAGGAGGTTTTTCATTCAAGCCTGATGGCATTCCACTTACCCCCAAAAATACTACAACCCATGGGACAAGACCACTTACCTCTTCAAGTGGCAAGCGAAGCAAAAAATGGAGACATGGTATTTCTAAGGATGGAGAAAGAAAATTTGCATTGGCTAAGGAATTGGATGTAGTTTTCATGGAAGAGAAAGAAGTGGTGAAAAATGAGAAAGTTATATTTTATGTTATGTCAGAGCATTTGTACGAGGTGCATGTCAATCCCGAGCCCTTCTGCACATGTCTTGACTTTCAAAAGAGAGAGTTGGAAACTAAACCCTTCCTGGCCTGCAAGCACATGTATTATGTCTACATTCGTATGCTTGGGATGGACAAAAATCAACATTTGATGATGCATCAACCTTCTCTTAAGCAAACTGATTTAAATTTTATGCTTGCCCTGCATAAAATGCAAATCAAAGACTTGAGAGTTTTATTTTGGCTATTGTTCAATGAGATGGGAACCATGCACTAATGAATGGAAGATTTAAAAGGCATATGAAGAAGTGGAGGTGGATGTTCATTTTGGATACATGATGTGAAGGGACCACATCTTTGGTATTTTTCTTTTTGAGCATAATGAGAACTCTAGTAAAAGTAGACATTATTAATCATGGACCAGTTGTCCATTTGTGGATGCGATTGGATGAGGATCTAAAAGTGGAATTATTGATCATGCTTTTTTGATTCATTGAAGGGGCCATCTATTTATAGGTTAGGGATCTCTTTATAAACTATGCTTATTTAGTATGCAAATTAATTTAATTTTTCCTGATTTTGATGCTCCAACTTCATTTTTGTTTGAGCCAAATTTTTTTCAAGGTAATCTAGATCTTGCTCCTCTGCTCCTATTATGAAAAGTATGCAAGTTTATTGTTTGCCTTTTGCTATGAAGAATACATCCATAAAGCTTGGTATTCATTGAGGGGGCTACCTATCTATAGGTGGTGGATCTCATTATAAATTATGCTTATTTTATGTACAAAGAATTGTTTTTCTTAGTTTTGATGCTCTAAGTTCATTTTTGTTAGTTGTGACAATTTTTTTCTCAAGGTAATCTCGATTTTGTTCCATAAAGCTTGTTGATAACTTTGTTTTAATTCCCCTTAGAGGGTTGTCTATATCCCTTCTAGATATGTTGGATTTAAAGCTCCCTACAACCATTGCATATATGAGAAGCTTTGGAGTGATTAATGAAGAAGGTGAGGAAGATATTGACCTTTGTTGCTGCCAAGTCCACATATCGATACTATATAATAGTTATATATAAGTGGCTTTCATAATTTACCTAAATAGTTGCAAGAGAAATAATTACATTTTCCTATATTGAGTTCTTTTTGTGTTTTGTTTAGATTGACTCATTATTTTAGAGATTAGTTTGATTGATAAGGGTACTTTTTGAGATGTGTGATAGCATCCCAATTCTGTTCATTTTCCTCTCTCTTTGGTATATTTTGAGAGTTTGACAAACATGGTCCCTTGAATAGCTTGTTTAATACAAATTTTCAATATGGGTCACAAGATTATCCCTCATAAAGTTACAAAATTTGTGAAAAAACTCGAAGTTTTGGAAAATTTTGTGAAAAAACTCCAAATCGAGAACTTGCTTTTTTAAATCCCCCATCATACAATACCTTAAGAACCACATGAACTTCATCTTCCCTTACACATTGTCGATAAATAACCTCACGTGGAAAGAATTTATAAAGGTAACCCCCCAATAATCCATAAGAGCATCCTTGCATTAAAATTTGTCACTTTCATCGTTTATCAGCACCAGGTGGATAACGAGCTGTGCTAAAAAAATTTGCAATATCAGCATACCATGGAACTTGCATCTCCATAGTAAAAAGTGATGCATCTGGTAAATCATCCTCCACACCTTCTTCCTTATCAAATGTTAATAATCGTAAAAGATGATCTGCTAGAACATGAGCTCTACCAGGACGAGTAACTATTTGAAAATCAAACTCTTGAAATAATAACATCCAATGAATTACACATCCCGAAAGTTCTGCTTTATTAAGCAAATACTTCAAGGCTTCATGGTCAACATAAATGATAAATTTATTCCCTAATAAATAATGACAAAAATTTTCCACCGCAAATACCATTGATAAGCATTCTTTCTTAGTGGTAGTATAGTTTCTTTTCGCATCACTGAAATTACGGCTTGCGTAATAAATTGGATGATCCACCTTATTGTCATCAGCTTGGCATAAAACTTCTCCTACATCATACATAGATGCATCTACATGAATATGGAATTCTTTCATCCAATTTGGGGGTGCCAATACTGGTCCTTCAATTAACTTTTGCTTAAGAAATTCAAATGCTTTCTGGCAGGCATCATCCCAATTGAAAGGACTATCCTTTCATAGCAAATTTTTCAAAGGTGAGGCCACTTTTACAAAATCAGAAATGAATTGTCAATAATAATTTACATGCCCCAAAAATCCACGTAATTTCTTAAGGTTTGTTGGAGGTGGAAGTGCAGAGATCTTAGAAATTCTAGCGGATCCATAGCAATATCTTCTTTAGAAATGATATGCCCCAACAACATTCCTTTTGGCACTCCAAAAACACATTTATCAAGGTTCTAGGAGATACCTACTTTGTCACTATGTTCAAACACTTGCACCAATTGATCAAGCATTTCTTTTGCCATCCCATAGACACAAAAATCATCTAGAAAAGCTTCCATCCATTGCTGTAGAAAATCTTGATAAGTGGCAATCATAACTCTTTGAAATGTCGCGGGTGCATTACATAAGCCAAAAGGCATTACTTCATAAGTGAATGTACCCCATTCAGTAGTAAACATAGTTTTGGATTGATCTTCAGGATGAATTCACACTTGGTTGTAGCCATTAAACCCATCCATGAAAGAATATAGCTCATGGCCTGCATCTTTATCAAGTACCTAATCTGCAAATGGCAAAGGAAAATGATCTTTATGTGTTTTGCTATTTAGCTTTCTATAATCAACACAAATGCAAATCTTCTTACTGTTCTTCTTGGGTACTACCACAATAGGGGAGACCCATTCACTATATGCAACAGGATAAATGAATCCTGCATCTAGAAGCTTAGTAATCTCACCTTTGACCGATTCTGCATACATAGGATTTGTTCGTTGTTGGCGTTGGCATACGGGTTTTGTACTTGGTTCTAGATCAATATAATGCTGACAAAGTTCAACTTTAATATATTTAAGGTCAGTATAAGACCAAGAAAATTCCCCAACATGTGCTCATAATACCTCCTCAAACCTTTCTTGAACTTGGGATTCCAATTGAGCTCCTAAATTTAAGTATTTCCCTTCTGCCATTTCTATTTTAACTACTTCCACTTCGGGCACTTCAAGGAACAAAGAGGCTATTTTTCGAGGCTTGATTGTAGGTACATCCTCAGATATCCCCATTGATACATTTTCAAGCAAACTATTCCTGGTACTCGATTCTGGTTCTTCTTCCCTCGCATTCATAGAATGTACCAAGGTTAAAGCCCTATAGGGCATAATAGAGAGATTGTCTTGAGTAGCACCATCAACCTCTATTCTATAAACATTTGCTATCTCAGAAAAGAATTTTGCAATATGTTTTTCCTAGTTTTTACCCAAGCAGCCATTAGTAGTGTTTAAATCCTTATTAGCCTTCATTATAAATGAGGATTTGATAGAATCAATTATGCTAGATATCTACTCTTAATCACATGGATATTGAGCATGTAACTTACGATGATATTGATGTAAGATTTTATTGTTCTTTTCTAAGCATTCTTGATCATCTAAACTCAAAGAATGACTTGAGGATTGAAGAATATGTGCATATGAGTAATCATTAAAAGGGATACCATATAAAATGGGTTCTTTTATTTTAATGTATTTAATACTAAGATTGAATGTCAAGGTGAATTTTCTCTATTTTTAAAGGCGTCTTAGAATGAGTCAATGCCACTCCATGTGGATGGATAAGGCCAAGGTTGGAAAAGTGTGCTCCAACCGCCATGAAGATTGGGACGTGGATCTTGTTGTGCAGAAGGAGAAGAGCACTAATGCACCTCTACTGATGGAAGGTGGAGGAGCTTTTGCATGTGTGGTAGAGTGGCAGGCGAGGGTTGAGGAAAAGGAGAAGGTGAAGGATTGGATGGCCGCCGCATAGTGGACAATGATGGGTCTGGAAATGCCGTAGGACAAAGAGGGAGAATAGGTCGACTGGTGGGCAGAAGAATAGTAGTAGGAAAGGAAGTCGTCCATTTCCTATCATTTCTCTTATCTTGTGGTTAGAACCTCCTTTTCAATTTCTCAGTTTCTTCAAGGGACAAATCGAACCAAATGCTATGCTGCTGATACCTCTTGCAGGCTGATTCGTGTGAAGGGGTCATGTGGAGGATGCGCCAAGGCTCTTGCATCCTCCTCATGTGGTCAATGCATCATGGTTCTTCTTCTCCCTCTTCTACTTCTTATTTCGTCGTCCTCCTCCTTGTGCCCTTCTTCTCATTCAGCCCGCAATTCCTCCGTCCCAGTGAGAACTTTGACCTACACCATCGTTTTTGACAACATCACCTTCGCAATAGTAGGATATTTGTAGATTCCAAGTGCATCGATGCCATGGATGAAAACTATGAGATATTGACCCAAAGTGGCCCGGGATGAGGGGTGCATAGGTGGAGATTGAGATGGACTATGGTAGAGATTGGGGCCTATGTGTAGGTAAAGTGGGCTGGAGAGAACATGGAGAACAACCTTCATTAACTTGACGACGAAAGAACCACAAAATCACTCGAGCTTTCTTCTTATCTTCTTTATTTTCTCATCAAATATTCATTCCCTTACATTTCTTGGATTCATTGATGCTCTTATTAGGAAGATGATCAAGCATTAGACTTTGTCGAAAGGAAAGCCCTTGAAGCCCTCAAGCCTTGTCATGGCTGAAATAATACTTCTAAACCCTTCTTCCTTGCAAGCTCCATAGCCACCTCAGTTCCCAGACAATGCACCAAACAAAGAGCACCCTGCCACAGCACCATGAGAACCACGAACCGGCCAAGAGAGACTGTAAGTATGCTTGCTGGCCACAAAAACCTGCAAGAAACCATCTTCTTCACCAAGAAACCATTGCTCCAAAACACAAGGAAATTGACACACAAGAAATTAAACAATGCTTCCATCCTCACTCTTCATTAGATTAGGCAATGAAGCACAAGAGAGAAAGAAATAAGAACAAGAAAGATGAGGGTTGTGCCAAAATGGGAGAGAGGGAAATGAAGCATGAAAGGAGAAGATAAAGGAAGAGAGAGGGTATCACCACCTCAACCTCCCACCTCCTCAAATCACCCAACAAGCCTCTTCCTTTTCGTTTCTTGATATTATAAAAATTGGGTTGCATTCACTTTGGCTAAGGTCTAAAAGACCCTTCATTTTTTGAAATGGGATAAAAGGTGTTTGATCTTGCTTTTCCTTTCAACATTTTTTAATGTGAGCCATTTGGACTACACATTTTACATTGTTTCATAATTTATTTTTTTACAAGAGAGTACAAAAGCAAAGTATCAATTTGCAAAGGATGTTTCCATGTTGAGCACATTTTGGTGCCTTTATTTGCATGGACTTCCTGGTTATCACTAAATATATATGAAACCAACTAGCTTCAAACCCTAAAAAATACACTATATATAGAGAACTCTAACTGCATTTCTCACTTTTTCAACTAAAAGGTGAGTCTCTTGGAGAGTGTATCTCGCTTGGATAAAGAACTCTCTTATAGGATAACCATAAAATATTTTATGCATTGAGTGGATGGTTTTCAAAATCTTTCAATGACCCAAGCTCCATTATTTGCATAGAGATGCCTAAAAACAAGGAACCAAAGCATGTGTAAATGAGATTGGGTTATTTATTCTTGTGAGAGAAAGAGGTAATCCTTGATTGTTTGCTAGTTTTGGTTCTTATTTTTAAATAAATGTTAGTATAACCACAAAGTGCTTTATATGTTAGGTAATTGGTCCTCTCATGGTCTATAAGTGTCTTAGATATGAAGCATTGGGTTAGGCAATAACAATCAAATATGTATAAACTTCTTTTATGGCCTAACATTATAGCTTGGGCAATATTAGTTCATGATACAATTATCATCTGATGCTATTTGGACTATGTTGTCCCTAACTAGGCAAAATTAGTTCATTGGCATTTGTTTGGCATTAGTTAGAATATATACTTTGATGTTGTGTTCGTTTCTTGTAAGTTATATGCATAAATTACTTATCAATTACTTATGTAAATTATAATATAAGTGAATTATAATATAAATTATAATATGCATATATAACTTTGTGTAAATTACAACTTAAAGTATCTTGTAGAATGTATCAAATGGGTAAATGTGTATATTACAATATAAGTGAATTACAATATATGTAAAATACAATGTAAGTAAATTACAACAAAAGTGAATTATAGTATATAAAAAATACATTGTAAATTATAAGCAAATTGCAATGTTTATTATTTACATAAATTACAATATAAGTATGCATATATACACATGTGTCGATGCATGTTCATGTGATTAAAACCTATCCATGTTTAGAGAATTATTAGTATTAGTGTTCATAACAAAAGGTTTATTACAAATCTTCATTTTATTAGAGACCTAAGTAATGTGTGCCAAAATAATATAGTAATAGCATTCAAATATGGATTTTATATTGCTTGTTTATTTGTTTGTCTCAGAGTTTGTTTCTCAAGAGTTAATACATTCATGGAGGCACTTACATATTTCTCATTGTGTCTTCTTTATCTATGTATATCTAAGTGATTGTGGATCATTGATAAAATATGATCAGAGTTTTAAAATAGAGAAGTTAGCATAACAAATATTCAAGAAGCTAAAGTAAGGGCCAGAAGAACTTTCTAGGAAAAGATACGATTTGGATTGTAAAGAGATTTATTCTTAAATAATCATAAATTCAAATATGGTCTAAATTTTTTCAAAGACATTCCTAGATCAGTCTATTCATCATTATTTTGGTGGTCATTGAATATACTCCCAAGAATAAATAAATTTATAAATGATAATTTTTCTCTCCTTAAAAAACTTTATGAAAGAAACTATATATAGAATTCAATGAGGTAAAAGGCCAAGCATGTTTTCATACGTAGACCTCTTATCCACAAAGTGGCAATAACTATCTATTTTGAGGAGTAAAGTTGCTTGTACAAAACTAGAGTTGACCTTCTGGTTTGGCAAACTCTATGAATATTATCAATTTTTTTTCTAATTATTTACAAATAAAAATATTATCATTCATAAAATCATTTATTCTTGAGAGCGTATACAAAAGTGTCTCCAAAATAATAATGAATGAGCTTATTATGTCTTTGAAGCTTTTCAAACTACTTTTAAATTTTTTATTATTTAAGTATGAATTTTTTGTATCTTGAGCCCATCTTTACTAAGAAGATGTTCCGCATCCTTGCTCCAATGCCTTAAATACTCTTTATGATCTCATGTCTATTTTAGAACTCTCCTCATTGTTTAGCTAGTATACACATAAATACTCAATCATACAAATAATATATAACAAGAGAGATCCATCACCTCCTAACATGTACACACACACACACACACACAGAGAGAGAGAGAGAGAGAGAGAGAGAGAGAGAGAGAGAGAGAGAGAGAGAGAGAGAGAGAGAGAGAGAGAGAGAGAGATAATGCAGGTGCATGTGGACTATGCAGGCATACACAAAGTGAGTGATAGAAAGGGATTACCTCATTAGCCCTATATGTCAAGTTCACAATGGATGCTAGTCAAATGGCCCTTTCATCACACACATATGTATATGTAAATAGAGAGTGCATACAAGAAGCAAGATTTTTGAGTGAGCTTTTCTTGGCAACCTCCATTTCTTATTCCACATAGTCTACTCATTCCTCCTCTTCTCCTCGCCATATACCAATAAATACCACTATTGCTGAGTCCACTACCACCACCACTACCACAATTGCCACCACCACCTCCACCATCGTCTCCTTCGCTGCTACCACTACCACCTCCACTGCCACCACTGCTTCCAATACCACTATCCCCACCCATGTTTCTCCCCCCATATTAAGTACCTTAAGTAGACCTCTCTCTCTCTCTCTCTCTCTCTCTCTCTCTCTCTCTCTCTCTCTCTCTCTCTCATGTAGCAATATCTCTCTCTCAATTAGCAACTTCCTTCTTTTTCTCTCTCTTACTCTCTCTCTCTCTCTCATATCCTCATTTGCTTAGCCTCTAACACAAATCCACATTGTGTATCTATTTTTCATAGTCCTCTCAATTTTGCGAGGGTCAAGGGTTTGCATGAGATCCATTGTCTTAGATACTTTGAGTAGTTAATATCAAGGCGATAAGAATATCACATTGTTACTCCCACATAATTATATATATTTATGTACCGCGCTCTTTTATGTATGTGATTTGTAATTATATCTCGAAATATCAGCACTTCCATTGTGCACATATAAGTGGAACTATATCGCACATTTTTTTGCTACATTCAATTGAGCATTATTGTGTAAACTTACTACAAGAGGATAGGATATCAAACAATCTATTACACTTACTACAAAAACATACAATATTTGTTGTTTTTCAAATTGTTCAAATAGTTAATATCAAGGCAACAATATTACCTCATTGTTACTCAATCCATTGTGCACATATACATTCACATGCATGCATGCATCTACATTCCACCCCTCCTTAGATAGTTTGCACATTCTTTATTTACACATCTCATATTACTACAATTGAACAAAGTCCTATACATAATATCCTTCACTTGCACATTTCTCTTTGTTTCTCCTATTCTCTTTCATCCTCATTTCATTGTGCTTGAAAATCAACACAATCAAATAATTATAAAAGTACATATTCAGTATGGACATCAAATATCAATCAAGTTCCATTGTTGGAGGGTGTATTGGGTGATTCCTAACAAAGTCTAGGACTGAACCATGGAAGCATGCTAGCTCAATCAAGTAGGGAAGCATGTGCTCAAAGAGGATAGTGTCCAAAGGGTTTCTCTCAAATGGGGGCGGGCATATAAAGGCACTGGGTGAATTGCTCTACATCTTCTCCACACTATCATCCACAAATAGTGTCCTTGTTGGTGGGAAATCAATATTATCAAAGCATTTCAAGAAAAGGGGCTTTGTGTAACTCCTTTCAAAAGAAGTGGTTGTGGGAGTTGCTTTGCACTTGCCTTGTCCATATTGAAATACAAAGGTTGTTGGTTGATGTGAAAACTTTACACATTCACTTCTAATCACTTGGAGTAGCTCACTCAAGTTGTCTTCCTTCATTGAGCTCCAAATGGCAATGTTGAACAATGTGGATATTTTCTTCAAAAACTTTGTGAGCCCTTATTGCAATATTACCGAATACCTGCCCATCTCCGCGGGCCTCACCGACAATGATCTCTTCTGCTTTGGCCACCTATGTAGAAGCACCCCATTCACATTAAGCACAATTAATGTTCAAGTTGTGGGAGGTAGATTGACATGCACACGTGGAAAGGTGAGCACACATGTACTAGTATGATGAAAAAGAGTACTACATTATAGTGAAATATTGAACAAGTTTATGTAAACATGTTACCTTTGCTTTTAGAAATATTCCATCTTTGGCAAAATGATACAGACATGCAATTTATCTATTGGAATTTAGTTTGAGATCGCCACATCTCACATTGCAATCTAAAATGGTATCCCCTTCCTTTGTGTGCATTTGAAAAAACAAGCATAGAATAGTCTTGCCATGTTATATGCCACCTATATAATACCTGGTATTCATCTAAGGAATTAAGAATCTACTAACTGCCTACAAAACATCTCTTGTAACGTGTCCCCCTATCCACTTGTAGGACATGTCTTAGCAGCCCATCGGAAAGAGAGTCTAGAAAGCACCGCCCGACACTCACAAGGAATGTCACGGGGTTTGCGATCTAGGTCTTCCCGAGTCTGCCACGAAGTGGAAGCATTCCGGCCATTCCCACTTAAGACTAACCTAAATCAGGGTTTTCCTAATGGTCAAGTTCCTAGAAGGTAGCTAGCGTCGAACCACTTTGCACACAAACATCAGGGTCGAAGCGGATTTGTCTGTATTGATTCTAGGTCATTACTACCTCACTCTCAATTCCTTTGAGAAAAGTTCCCGGCCAACCGAGACCACCCTTCCATAGGAGAGACCCAGAGTTATGTCCACCGCTCTTTCCTCGGGTTGCTTAGTTATCTAATTACCTACCACATTTAGTTTGACAAGCAAAAACAGCTTCCTTAATTAACCATTTAATCACTGGTTCCTTCACGTAACTTAGGCACTGACACAGAAAAACAATGTCAAGCAATTTCCTTTTTCAACATTTGATCTTTATTTATCAGTCTTTGGAATACATCAAACAACCTGCCCAAAGGCTATTCCAGCAATCCTCAGGTATCGTTATTCCAAGTTCCGCCCGTTGACTAGTATGCCAACCTTGAGATCCCATCTCGAGTCACATCGGCCTCTTGTGCAGGATCCGAAGGCAAGGGATTTACGGCCAAAGCCTCCCTTGGCACCCAAGCGTTCTCCTGCTCCAAGTAGCACCCACGGAGAGACCTCTTGTGGCGGGTTCGGTCCACGTACCCGGTGCGGCTAACAACCCCCTTGGATAGGGTCAAGCAGACAGTGAGAGGTAACTGATACTACCTCTCCCTCCAGGATTTTAACCTGAAGCATTAGTTATTTTTCCGACATTAGTTCCTTGAGCAAAGAAGTACAAACAGTGCTCTTAAGTGTACAATCACAAGCATTCCAGTGGTCATTTGTATGGCCAACTGCTAAGGTGTGATTCCTTCTCCCAAATGCTTCCAGCATTCGATCCTAGATCAATCGCGACTTGGCAAGATCCTCAAGGGTTTCGTAAGCTGAGTTGCTTGTTTACCCTTTTTCCTTGGGCTAGGTTTTATACCTTGTTGACCCAAATTGTCTTCTACCTTAGGTTTCCTTAAATTAGAGTCAATAAATCCTGGGCAACCTCGTCGCCCTAACTTGGTTGGTTAGTTGCTTTCTTGGCAATTCATTGCTCCCCTGGCTTGACAAGTCAGTCTTCAAGAGTGTTGAAGTAGGACGCCTACTCAATTCCTAGGAAATTTAACTTGCAATTAGAACTCGCCAAAGCTGGTCTAAGGTGTAGGGTTCTACTTTGTGATTTAGACGCAAGAGCATATGACGTTAAAGCTTGTTGCAAGAGATAGGTATCAACCCCTAACTTGTGGGATTATTTTTCTCATCACACAGTATTCCTTGATCAAGAATACCTTTGATCAAGATATAGGGCTTGGGAGTCTTGTTGACCCAATCCAAAACCCTAACCCTACTAGACTTGATAAACATTTTGGCCCTAGGGTCCCTAAATACCTTGCGGAGGTCTAGTATTTGGCCAACTGATCCTTAGGGTGAAAAATTAAGATCATTCTTGCACGAAGTTTAAATAATCCTAACATTTCATGGATGTGGGTAGGACCTTTGAGATCGAAAATATTAGATCGGCATCCTAATGCGATACTAGGCAGAATTTTAGCATAACTTAACCAAACCCAGCACATTGAGGTGATCGTCATATGCTAACTATTCATGCCTTTATGAATCTCATGTGAGTTACACGACTACATGCGATCTACCTAATTGATCTAATTGTCCTACGATTAAAGGTGATATTTCCCTTAGAGATGCAAATACTTTTCCTAAAAGATGTAAGTAACTGCAAGATGTATGAGATATATCATTCCATGCGAATATGAAATTTCAAGACCATAGACCTTTTGCCTTTATGCAACTATAGGATCTATAGTGATCTTTGTTTTCCTTGCCTTATGCGACGCTGATTGACATTCAAAGCTATTCTTATAAATCCTATGTTTTATGCATTGAATTCAAGCTTTTAGTATTTTAATGAAGATGCATCCTTTCCCAAATTCAAACTTTGATAAAAGAACTCCATGTAAGGATGTATCGTTCTTTCATGATCAGATGCCATGAATCCATCATTGATCTAATCCTTCCTTTATCACTTAACCCAACCTAGAATGTGACTATCATCACATGCAATTTGCAAGGTTCATAAATCCTTTCCATGCATTGCAACTATTCGGACATCCTTGAATGGCCTTCTACGATTACCTTAATCACGAGACACATCCAGGAATTTATTACATAGGTGCGTTATGTGTTATATGCCCTATCCTTTGCAAGATGCAACAAGGACGCGGTCTTAACACAATTTTATCTTTTAAGTTATGCATCCCACTTTCAAAAAATGCGACTACCCTTGACCATGGAAGTGCAAGCAAATGCAAGTGCTAGTTATGCAACTAAACTTGTAAATCAAACAAGTATATATAGATTTTCCAATGCATTTTAAGCTTCCCTACGTGAATTTAAAACATGCTTTATGCATCCTTTCCATGCGGAATTATCAATTGGAACCTGGGCATTTAAAATCGAGGCATTGTCCACTCTCGTACTTTGGGTGGAAGATCCCGCGTGGGCTCCTCTGGACTTTTGCTTAGGAGCCATTGACGTAGTAGTTTTCGACTCAACGAACTCCCCCTTGGCACCCCTTACAAGTTTTGGGGCTGCTATTGCTCGAGACCTCCTTCTCTGTGCATGACACAGGCCTTGCAAGGCATGGTTTTAAAAACCCGGGAGGCACGGGTGAACTAGGTCTAGGGAAGCTTCAATAGAAGCTTCCAAGCTTTTGGAACAACAGGGAGATGACGTGGAGAGGATGATTGGAGATGATGGTGGAGAGGATGATGATGAGGGAGATGACGACGATGACGATGACGATGACGACGACGATGATATCGACGACGACGACGACGACGACGACGATGATGATGATGATGATGATGAAGACGCCAAGGGGTAGTGGCAGCCTAGCGACGTGTCCTGAACGGCGGCAGGCAGGCAGAAGGCGGCGGGCAGCTCCACGGTCCTAGGCAGCAGCACAATCCTCCTCCTCTCCCCTCAAGCTTGGAAGGGGGGATTCTTATAGGCTGAAGGTGGGGGGGGGGGGTGGCCACACAAGTGGCAGAATGCATGCCTCCCTCCCCATGCCCCTCCTCAATCTCCTACTCACACTCTCTCTCCCCGCCATGCAATGAGTGAAGGAGAGGGAGTTTAAAAAAAATTGCAAATAATCCTTTATCCTTTTTCCCTTGAAGGGGTGTTCCCGCAGTGGACTACGGTTTTGAGCCACAGCTTCCTATACACGACATGGGGCTGGTGTTTGTTAATGTGCGAGGGTGGAGCACTTAGCCCAAGGTTTTTCTATTGCAGGAGGCTACTTTGAATCGCTTTTGTGCGAGATCTAGAGTCGTTAATATTTCGTGGTAGAAATATAACATCTCTACTGTAGATTAATAGCATTGGATCTCATATTGACCTCTCACTAGGGATTTTGATGTATCTCTTGTTATGAGAGCATTAGACTATGGCTCAACTGACTAGACTAGATGCAAGACTTATTATTAGAATTTTGATCACAAGATAATCCCACATAGGGGCACAAGGTACAATGATAACTTCACAAGTTACAGAAAATCCCACAACCCAGGACTGTAGGTATAGACAATAGGACTCAATAGGATATGAAGAATCCCACAACCTAGGACCATACATATGGATATAAGATATCAAAATTACAAGATCTCCCTCAATGGGGATGAACAAGATACAAGACAATACTAGATAAGATCTTGTACTACGAGATTACAAGGTGATGAGACAACATGAGTATAATAGAAGTCAAGACAAAACTGTTGAGAATCAGCAATCACACTCAAGCAGCCTCTTTGTATGGAGTCTCAGGGTCAAGGACATGCAGGCTAACTTATCCCATATGCACAATGGTGCCTACTGCAGTTTCCTACTTTCCTATAAAGCATTGTACTTGCTTCCTTTCTTATTGTAATGATAGTACTCTTTTCATTTCAGTAAAGTGTCAATGTCATTGTCCACATACACAAGATTGTGTTTATGAGTCCAAGTCTCAATCTTGGAACCTAATTCACTTGTGTAACAAACAGTGTCCTTTCCATCATGAGTCTACACTTATTTCTTCATCCTCCATAGCTTCCGGTTTTGCCATGCTCTAGATCCCGCATTTCTCACATGGTATCAGAGCCCAGTTGGGCATGGCACTGCTTGTCTAGCCTCTCTTGATTCCTTTCAACCTCAGTCTAGCTCAATGTCAGCTCATGACTTCATCTCCCAACTCTACTCTCACTGAAGCTTCCATGGCAGCCATAGCCAGCAGCACCCTGTCAGATTGAACTGCTTATATCTCACTCCACAGGTCAAATCTCTTGGAGCTTCCTTCTGGAAAAGTATTCCCCAACTCATAAAGCTTCCCTGTATCACATCAATCCAGGACATTGGACCATCTGGAGCTCAGCATTGTGAAAATCCCCAATCTCTGCTCTGTGTCTGCCATAGCCAAACAGGACCTACCTTGCTTGGAGCTTCCATAACTCTTCAACCAGGCCATTTCAGCCCATGATTTCTTCTGGAGAGTTGTTCCTCTGCTCAAGGCGCTTCATCGTGGCACGATAATCGATGACATTGCTGCTCCCTGGCTTCAGCATTGCGCAAATCGCAGATTCCTGTCAGAAATGCGCTTGCTGCTGTTCGACGTGTCTGCGTGCTGCATATTGACCACGATTTTGATCATCATGATAGGGCTTTTGTAGCCCATGAAATCAGCTTCCTAGGCATATAAAAAGTTTTGAAAATGATCCACTGTAGCTCCTGCAATCAGCAAAAAACCAGGCCCCTGTCTCAGAAACCCTAATTCCACCATAGCCAAAAGCTTCAAAATCTTGACATTTTTCATTGTTTCTCTCACTGAAGTTATCAACAGTGATTTTAATCACTGAGCAATACTCTCTGAAGTTCGTTAAAGTACTATCACTCTGATCTGAAGGCATCAGCATCAAATCAAGAAGGGGAAGATTACTTGGAGTTACTTGGAGTAAAAAGACTTTTGCAGATTTGGTATTCATTGACACTCAGTTAGTGCTTTTTAGCACTTGTGTCTCTCAATCAATTCTTCTGTTGCTCAAATCTAATAAAGTCTGAAGTTGATTTGCTACTGTTCCCGTAAATCTAACATGGGCAAAGACTCTCCAAATGCTCGATTCAAACGAGTCGGATTCCACACTTGGCAAACCCGCATCAAGCTCATCCTGATGAAGAAGGGTCTCTGGGCCATCACAAATGGCAAAGAGAAGAAACCTCGGGACACGGACCTTGCAACTACTTGGCAAAAGAATGATGACAGAGCTCAGGCCATTATCAAACTGGAGCTAGACGACAGTTATATCCATCATGTGGATAACTGTGAGACCTCACAGGATACATGGAAAAGACTTGACACCCTGTTCGGTGCACAATCTAAATCATCAAAGTATGGTCTCCTAATTGAGTTCTTCAGGCTTGAAATGAAGTCCAGCACATCACTTGCCACACATCTTAATTACATGGAAGGACTCCTAACCCAACTTGCAGGAATCAACATTAAAATGGATGAAGATGTTTGCATCGGTGTTCTACTTAAGAGCTTGCCTCCTGAATATAATAATGTATCAACAACTTTAATCAACATGCCAAATCCTGAACTTGTTGATATCCAGGCATCACTGTTAGAAGAAGAAAAGAAGCTAAAAACTAAAGAAGAACCAAGTACCTCTAGAGATGAGCATGCATTATATGTTGGCAACAGGTACAAAGGCAAGAAGGATCAGCTCTTCTATGACTTCTGCAAAAGGACCGGACACACCGAGAAGTTCTGCCACGCAAGAAAGAGATCCCAAAATGCCTATCTAGTCGCAGTCAAAGAAGAAGAAGAAAATGAAGCAAAGGAAGAAGATGAAGATGAAGACCACCAGGATCAGAAGGACAAGACTCATCAGTCCTTGTACTCTCATAATTTTGATAGACTGTTTTAATAGCCTTGTATTTTCCTTGCCCTAATGCTTCCTGCCATAAGCTTTGTAAACTCCTTATGTAACTTGGCATTACAATCCCTGTACACTTTGTGAGGCCCCTATATAGCCTCTGGATGTCCACCATGTTTATGGTACCCACACTTAGCTTTTTCTGCAACAGCCTCTGGTGTTCTGCCATGTCTGTGGTATGCCCACACTTTGCAGGTGGTTCTCATTACAGCCTCTACACACTTTGTGCCTTTCCTAGTTGTGATTGAGGAGGGGTGTTGAGAATCAGCAATCACACTCAAACAGCCTCTTTGTATGGAGTCTCAGGGTCAAGGACATGCAGGCTAACTTATCCCATATGCACAATGGTGCCTACTGCTGTTTCCTACTTTCCTATAAAGCATTGTACTTGTTTCCTTTCTTACTGCAATGATAGTACTCTTTTCATTTCAGTAAAGTGTCAATGTCATTTTCCACATACACAAGATTGTGTTTATGAGTCCAAGTCTCAATCTTGGAACCTAATTCACTTGTGTAACAAACAGTGTCCTTTCCATCATGAGTCTACACTTATTTCTTCATCCTCCATAGCTTCCGGTTTTGCCATGCTCTAGATCCCGCATTTCTCACAAAAACTAGATACCATGACTAGACAAGAACTAGAACTTAAACTCAAAGTTACTTACTTAGAGGTCTCAACTCCTTCAGCTCCCAAGACAAGCATTGGCAAGATTTAGGAGCTCTATGGAGAGCCCCTCCTTTTAAAGGAGTTGGAGGGTGGCTAAAGATCTTCTAGAATATTCCATGATGATATCATTGATGATGTAGATGATGACATGGAATATCTTCTATAAGGTTCTATAATGAAATCATCAATGATCTAGACAATGACATGGCATATCTTCTAGAATATTCTATGATGACATGGCAAGGGTGGTTTCACATGCTTGGCTCGAGGATGTCTTAGTAAGGGTGCATTTTCATGGGTTATGTATTGATATGGTATGAACAAGAATTAATCAATACACTTGATCATGGCATGTCCGTGACATCACCCCCTCCTCTAGCGACAAGTTTCATGATAAGTCACTTGCTGGTTTGGTCCAAGTTTTGTTGGGTTCCTCTTATGAAATTCTTTAACTTTGAGAGGTGCTCTTTGGAGATATTCTACAGGTTCCCAAGTGTGATCATTGATGTCATATCCTTTCTAGTAAGCAAGATATTTCAATCAAGCTCAGGAGATCCTTGAGTCTAAGTCGATCTCAAATTCTTCATGATCTTTAATTTGGATAGGTGGTGGGAGATTTGATCTCTCCCCCCTCAGTGGTGAACTATGATATGGCTTGAGCAAGGAAACATGGAAGACAAAGTGGATCTTCATGGTGTTGGGGAGTTAGGGTTGGTAAGCAACTGGGTTGATTTGGGCTATGATAGTGAAGAGCCCAAATCTCTAGTGGTCTAGCTTGGTGGACAGCCTTGTTATCTAGAGATTATGCTTAAGTAACCATACTTTATCATCGAATTTGTATACTTGGTATTGGAGACTATGGTAGTCCGCATAGTGCTTATACTAATTTTGAGCCTTTTGGATTTGTTTATTGAGTTCTTAGTGTATAATTGCTAGGTATTAAGCTTTATCTCAGGCAGCAGGGTTCTTTACTTGATTGGAGAGATGTCCATCCATCCTTGGATGCTTGCCATAGTTTGCAAAGAAAGGTGTTTGCTTGGTAGATGCATGGATACTATTATTATAAGAAAACTCTACAAAGGGTAAGAGCTCAAACCATCATTCTAATGGTAGTTAATGGTGTAGTGGGGATATTTTTCCAAGACTTGATTTACCCATTTTCTTTGACCACTAGTCTATGGATGATTGGCTATGGATAACTTGGACTCCAAGGAGATTGTAAAGGCTCTTCCAAAAACTAGATATGAATTGGGGACCCTAAACTTCATTGATGATGATGTGGCCTAGCAATCTATGTAATCTAAAAGTGTATCTAAGGAAGAGTCTAGTAGTAGCTATGCCTGTGATGGTCTTGGTGGTAGGGATGAAATGTGCCATTTTTGTGAACCTATCTACCAAAATAAGAATAGATTCATATTTTTCTAATTTGGAAAGATATGTCATGGATAGAGAAGACCAAGGTCACACTGGAATGGGCAAGGATTGTAGAAGGCCATGTGGTTTGTGACAAGGTACCTTGACCTTGTTGCAAGTATCGCATGATTTTATATATTCCTTAACTTCTTTTTACATCTGGGGCCACCAAAAATTTCTTGAAATAAGCTCCAAGGTATTATTAACACCAAATGGTCTTGCTGCTAGGGTATCATGGCATTGTTGGAGTACCTGGAGTCTCAACTTTCCTGACATATGTAAAGTAGATCCTTATAGTAACAATCGATTAGTTTCTTGAAACTCACAACCTTCATTTCTGTTTTCCTCTTGATTTTTTCTCTTGACATTGTTGGCCAAATCATCATGCAGCACAGCTTCATGGATTAACTATATCAAGGTAGGGTCGTCTTGGTGATAATTGGAGATGGTTTCTAGTTGGAGATGATCTAGCTTGAGTAGTATTGCTTATTATTGATCAAAAACTTCTTCTCCCTCTTCTTAGGTGCCAAGTAGAATCTTCTTGATAGAGCATTTGATTGGCATTATTGGCATCGTGGGTGATAGGTGATAGGTTACTCTAACAAGATTGTCTCTAATTAAGAATGTGGGTTTTCATAAAGTATTCTATATTTTTATCATCTATATAGACAATAACTTTATGGGCTACACCCTCTAGATGATGACGCCAAGTATCAAAGGCATCTGCAATGGTAAGGAGTTATTTGTTATGGATCTCATAGTTTATCTCTAGAGAGGAGGCCTTCCTTGAGTGGAATGCGACTAGATGCATATGACCATCATCTCCATGCTAGGACAAGATGGCTCCTAAGGTATGGTCTGATGCATCAATCTCCAAGAAAAATGGCTTGGTAGGATCTAAGTGGACTAGAATTGAGGCAATGGTGAAGGCAGTCTTTAGGGTCTGGAAGGCCTTCTTAGCCTTTTGGGGTCCATGAGAACTTTGATTTTCTTGTGAGTGTAGTGAGTGGTGAGACTATCTTTGAGTAATTCTTGATAAATTTTATGTAGAAGTTGGCAATTGTTGATAAATATGTCATATCCTATGGTTGTATGTATCTAAAGTACAACTGTATGTAAAGTGTCTTTAAGTTTGGGGTATTTATCCTTTGAGGATATCATTTTGTGGGTGTGGACTATTGGAGAAATAGAGAAGAATAATGGGAGAGGGGATGACATTGAGCTCGTGATCTCTCATCTAATTGACCTCATGAACTCCCTCCACTTCGGTTTTATTAAAAGCAGTCAAGGAAACATTGAACATCATGGACACATGTGGGTGTCTTCCAGTCAAGAATAGTCTCGATCTTCTTAGGTCCATGAGGATTCCTCTGTAGGAGACATTTTACCCCAAGAATTCCACTTCTGTCTCATGGAAAAAACACTTCTCAAGTTTTGTATATAGTCCTTTTTCTGTGAGCTTTTCTAAAACTAATTTTACATTGTGATCATGCTCCTTTGGATCTTTCGAGAATATCAAGATATCATCCAAGTATATAACTACAAAATCATCTAGATGTTCTCAGAAGATATCATTCATCATATGTTGAAACACTAAAAGAGTATTGGTGAGACCAAATGGCATAAAACATACTCAAATTTACCATACCTTGTACCAAAGGCTGTCTTCCATTTGTCTCCTTCTTTGATTTGTACAAGATTGTAAGCCCCTTTTAGATCAATCTTTGTGAAGATCTTGGTTTTTCCAAGGCGTTCCAAGAGCTCTACTATCAATGACAAAGGGTATCAATTCTTTATTGTTATCTTGTTGAGTCCTTGATAATCCACACACATTCGAAGTGACTCGTCTTTCTTTTCACGAACAGAATTGGGGCTCTAGTATAGGAGACTTTGAGTGCCCAATGAAGCCCTTGGCTAAGTTCTCATCAATTTCTTGCATAGCTCATCTAGTTCATGAGGGGATAGCCTGTACATGGGTCCAAAAGGTGGTTGATCCCCCTCATGGAGTTCTATATAGCACAATCATATGTTCTATCTTGAGCAAGAGATCTACATTCTTTTTTTCAAAGACATCTTGGAATTCTTGATACTAGCTTGGTGACACATCCTTACTAGATTCTTGAGTTGGTATATGATATATCTTGTAGGTCAGTTACCGCCTTGCTATGTGCATAAAGGCTTTGGATCCTAGATATATCAACTTTCCTTGATTTTCATGATGTGTAATCTCTTAACAAGACATCCTCCTTTTCTTGCTCGAGGGTGGTCGCAGTAACTCTTGGGATTCTTGTGCTCTTATTTGGGCAATTTAGGGTGATGTGTCCAGGGTTTCCACAATATAGGCATAAATGATTCTCTCTTCATCTTTTCTTTCCTTGTGGGATTAAGGGCTAGAAGTTGGTTTTATCTATTTGCATCAGTTTGGGATTGGTTTCTTCTCTAATTGGGTCTTTGATTGGGGGGTGGGTTCCATTGGCGAGGCCTTAATTCTTCTCACTTTTCTTTCTTCCTCTCAAACGATCTATTATTACACTGGATGCCTTGCATGATATAATCATTGAGTATTTTTTCCTCAGCCATAGTGAGCATGAGGTCCTTAATGTCATCTCAAAGACCCCATCTCAATTGGCTAATAAAATACTTCTCATGTGAAGTGAGATCACAAATTGATTGCGTGAATTCAAACGCATAAGCAGAGGTAGGGTGGTTACCTTGTCATAGCTTCCAAAGTTTTGTTTCTGTTACTCGACCATGTCTACATCTTCAAATATGGAAGTGAGCTTGCAAAGAAATGCCTCATAGTTATGAAGTACTAGCATATTCTTTTCCAAGATTGGGTCAAACCATGATAAAGCTTGACCACAAAGCAAAGTCTCAATGAATCACACCTTGGAAGCGTCATATGGATGCCTATCCGATTGCATGCAAATATAGAGCTTTACTTATTACAAGTATCCCTTGAATTTCAAACAGTCACCATTGAACTTCTCTAGCATGCTAATCTTGGGTTCTCTTGTTGGGGGTTGATGAACACACAGACTCATCTAATCACTTCCTCTATTGTTCTACAAGTCTCAGATCTTGTCTTGCATATCTTGAAGCATAGGGCCTAGATGCATAAGATATTCTATTTGAAGTTGCACTTGTCATTCATTCAAGTCTTGGATTTGTTATTGAAGGTTTTGAAGGGAAGCTATGATTCTTTCAAGAGTTGCCTCCATGGTGCTCAATAGGGCCATAAAGTAGTCTTGCCAAACTATTATGATAGTACTAGATTGTACTCAAGAGACTACACTAGATGTAAGATTTGTTACAATAATTTTTATTACAAGATGATTCCATGCAGTGGCACAAGGTACAATGATAACTTAACAAGATACAAAAAATCCCACAACCCAGGACCGTAGTTATAGACAACATGACTCAATAGAATATAAAGGATCCCACAACCCAAGTTTGTAGGTATGGATATAAGATATCAAAATTGAAAAATCTCCCTTGACGGGGATGAAAAAGATACAAGATAACACTAGATAAGATCTCATACTATGAGATTACAAAGTGATCAGACAACAGCAGTATAATGGAAGACAAGGCTAGATACCATGATCAAACAAGAAATAGAATTGGAACTTGAAGTTACTTACTTGAGGGTCTCAACTCCTTGAGCTTCCAAGACTGGCATTTGTAAGACTGAGGAGATCCATGGTGAGCCCCTCCTTTTATAGGTGTTGGAGGGCAGCTAAGGATCTTTTGATGATGAGATCATTGATGATGCAAGTGATGACATGGCATATCTTTTAGAAGGTTCTATGATGATATCATCGATGATACATGCAATGATATGACATATTTTCTAAAAGGTTCTATGATGACATGGCACGAATAGGTTTGCATGGTTGGCTCGAGGATGTCTTATTAAGGGTGCATTCACATGGAGTGTGGATTCATATGGTAGGAGCAAGAATTAATCCATACACTTGATCAAGGCATGCCCGTGACATCTCCCACCCGCCCATTTTTAGTAATGTCATCTTTTGTGAATTTTGAAGGGATAATTCCATTATAAGTGATGTCTAATTGCATGTACACTAGAATATATGTGACATGTACCTAAACATGAACGGATTGTTAGTGACCGCAACTCTCTGTTTATGTCACATTTTTGGAGAAGCCTATTTGAAGCAATTGGAACCCACCAGCTTTGATTTAAAACAACTTACCATCCCCAAACTTATGGCCAAAGAGATTGGGTTAATCAAGTCATTGAAGATATACTGAGAGCTTACTGTTCCAGAGAACCGACAAAGTGGATATAGTATTTTCCCTTAATAGAATTTTCCTACAATGTGTCATATCACTAGAGTATTCAAATGACTCCATTTCAAGAATTGTATGGGCAAGATTGTTTGATGCCACTGAATTTCTTTGATCCAACCCAAAAGGTTGAGGCTTCCTAGAAAATATTAGAAGACATGGATGATCAAGTCAAAACTATCAGACAAGACATCCAAGCTTCCAAAGACCGCCAGAAAGCTTATGCTGATCTAGGACGAAAAGAGCATATCTTTCAAGAGGGAGACATGGTTTTCATCCGTGTACACCCAAAGAAGAGTTCTTTGTCATTAGGAAAGTTCAAAAAGTTGAGTCCAAGGTATTGTGGACCATACAAGATTCTCAAATGCCAAGGAGCTAATGCCTACAAACTGCAACTTCCTAATCATGTGAAAGTCCACAAGGTATTTCACTTTAGTCTTCTAAAAGCTTATGTGGCAAATCAATATCATATTCTTGATGACCAACAAATCATAATGCCTAGCTAAGGAGCCCTTGAAATACAGCCTGATAAGATCCTAGATGTAAAAGAGATACCTCTAAGAAACAGAACCATTAGAGAGTATCTTATCCAGTGGAAAGGCCATCCAGAGGATGATGCCACCTCGATAGAAGAGACAGCTCTAGAAAATAGTTTCCCTAGTTCTTGTCGAGATGAGGACATCTCAATTTCTCTAAGGAGGAGAGGATGTAATATTTCTGCAATAACACTTCATATCAAGAAACAAATTCAAGCTTGAAATGTTTTAAAAATTACTTGTCAAGTTATCACATAAGTGATTGCACGTAATTTTTTTAATATCGAGTCTTGCATTAAATCAATTCCACAAACCATCATGAGAAGATGCCTCAATGTTCCCAGTCAACAAGAATCAAAGATGCCTCGTAGCTAATATTAAGACAACTTGATCATAATTTTTCTCGCATTATATTTGATTTATATCCAATTTCATTTAATGCGTCAAAGATCACATTGATTTTGTAACCCAAGACAAATTGCAAAAGCCTTAATTGGTAGACAAAGAACGTGCAAGAACGAGCATGATATTGAGTAAGTTAAGTATCAAAGAGTATGGCATGACTTTATAAGCTAGATAAGTCATGAGGTAACTTGACCAAAAACCACAAGATGAAGTTGTTTTGAAGAAAAAAAGACGTTTTCAAAAAAAAAAAGCCAAAAATCATGACTTTTTATGCCTAGAGGGATGGACGCCATTTTAAAATCATTCCATGCCACCATCCAACAGGTAGGCAATCAAAATGCATTTTTAATAAAGCTCACTTGGCTCTTGACAAGTAGCCAAAAGAATGCATTTTTAATACCCCCCCTCTCCTTCACAAAGAAAGCAAGAAGGAAGACCTCTTGATGACGTAAATTTTTCTCTCCTTGTCTTTTCCGTTGTAGCTTGAGCCTTGAAGGAGGAAAATACCCCTCTTCTACCTCATTTTCATTTTCTCTATCCCCTATTACGCCTTCCTTCCATACAGCCATATCGCTAAGTAAAATATTGGCAAAAAATTTTTGGACGACCATCAACTCTTCCTCAATTACCATATCACTAAGTAAAATGTTGGAAAAAAATTTTGGACGACCATCAACTCTCCCTCAACTACCACATCAATTTTTCTTAGCATCCATGGCTTCACGAGGTCACAAAATTTCAAGAAGCCCATTCGAAGCAAGAGAAGCAAGAAATGCTGCCAATGGAGAAAATGATACGGTAGGAATTGGCAAAACCCCCTTACTGCAAACCTGATAGAGGTAACATCTTGTCAGTTTGGAAAATAATAATTTTTTATAAGCTTATTGCTATGTTTGGTTTTAAATTATTACAAACACATTCTAAAGAAAATGCATATAAATTTTTGCTTAGAAAAATAGCCTAAGTAATATAATAATTAACTATTCAGTGAAAAGACTCTTTCACTTGGAAAAGAATTATATGCCTGTCATTAAGAAAACATCATAATTATAGTTTATTTCATGATATTTATTATAATTTCATTAATGAAGCATGTGATCATAATAACATAAAAAAGTAGACGATGTTAGGGAAGGGAATATTTTATAAAATTTTCCTAAAAGTGACTATCTCTATTTCATTTTGCTAATGATAAACAGATGCATATGAGTTTTAATAATTTACAAAAAACTATTTAGATAATATCATGAAATAATCAATGCATTAAATCAATAGAAAATTGTATAGGAAAATATATACTAGATGCGCATAAATTAGGTGTGTAGTAATATAATTCGATGTTTGAAAGACGAAAGAAAAATTGCACTTATGATTTTTGCATTGCCTAGAATAAGTTTTCAGAAAAACAATGAGCATTGCACTTAGGACATAGCTAAATGAAATGAAAATTGATATTTCTAGATAACATTAAAAGTTCAAACATCGTTGATTAAACCATAGAATATGAGTAGAATAAAATAAAAATTATTTTCTTGTTGAAAACTCATACAATGTTAATATTAATGATTATATTAGCGATAGTGTCAATATCATGAGTTGACCCATGTATGAATCAACGAGTATATCTAACCTAAAATATAAAGAAGGTTGAAGTAAAAACAACTATGAAATACTCAACAAACTTGAAACTATCAGTATCAGGAAATTAAATAAAAATTGAAAGTCTATAGGACTTGTTGGACATTGATAAGAATGTCAATATAGATTCTAAAGTCTAAACAGACTGGGAAAATCGTTTGAAATCCTACTAAGCATGGATTAGGGCAAGGCAGTGTATGAATTTCTTTCCATAGGTATAAATGTCCATATTATCTTTTAGGAAAAAATACCAAATTTTCATAAGGATAAAATAGACTTCAAATTCACAAAATAACTTGCGGATCCTGAAAAAGAGTTGCAAGTAGGAAGTGAAATCCTAAGAATAAGGTGGGACCTATCATGAAGAGGACAAGAGAGGGAGAAGAAGAGAAGAGAGAGAGTGTGCAGAAGAGAGAGAATACTGTAGGAAGAGAGAGAAGGAGAGTGATGATGAGAGAGAAAGAATAAGAAAGGAGAGAGAAAGACAAAAAGAGAGAGAAAGAAGCCATGAAAGCTGGGAGAGAGAGAGAGATGAAGATGAAAGGAAACTTGTATTATAATCTGATGGTCAAAAATCAAGTCCCTAATACCTTATATACCAGCCAATGTAGCTAGTATTTCCCCATTATTAAATCCCCTTCTCTTACATTCCATCCCCACCCGAAGGTTTTTGCCCTCAAAAACATTTTGGGCAATTATAATAATTGGGCAAGAGCAGATCAGAGTACTACTTTGATGCATTATTATAGGGGTATACAAATGAATGAAGATGTATTTTTGCGTATGATAGGCCATTGGGTTATGTACGATACATGGGCCTTATTTGGGAATTATAAAAATGAATTTTGACCCAAGTATCTTGAGTAAATGCGAGCTGTAGACAGTGGATAGCAAGGTGTTTACTATAGGGCCTTGTTGTAGTAAATATGTCATAATTTTCTGTAGGAGACTTTGATCAGGGTGTGCCTTATATCAAAACAGAGCTCTCGAGTAGTACTTTCAGCTCATGTATGATGTCCATTGCTGTCCATAATGCATTATAAAATCTACTTTGAAACAGAAAGATGTCTACAATCAACAATCTGAGAGAAAACAGGGCCATAGTTAGCTAGATTTCAGCCAAATTTTCTTCTAATAGGTATGAAAACTCTTCTAAAACTGAAGCTGGCCTCGAAGAATCTTTCTCAAGTGGTAAACCTTGCCACTTAATCAAGTATTCCATGATGGAGCGAGAGTGAATCTTCTTTTTCCTTTGTCATATGACTTGCTGGGGTATGTATTGAATGATGCCTTCTTCATCTATCTGTGGTAACTCCTCAGCATAATCCTCTGATGATCCAATGAAGGGCTTCAATTGACTCACATGGAAGACATTATGAATCTTCATGGATGGGGGCAATGCTAACTGATATGCCAAGTCTCCCACTCTTTTGACAATCTGGTATGGTCCATAGAACCTGTGAGCTAATTTATTGCTAGACCCATCCTTAAGGGTGGCATATCTAGACTTGGGCACCTTCAAAAGAACCAAATCCCCTTCTTGGAACTCAACATCCCTTCTTTTGTCATTAGTATAAAGCTTCATTTAATCCTGAGCTTTCTTCAAGTTGACTTTACACTGCTGAAGTAAGGCCTGCATTCTATCCAATTCCTCTTTGCTTTGTGGGTTTATTTTATCATCCAAGATAACCGTGGGAAGGGGCACCTTATAGCCATACAATGCCTCAAAGGGTGAAACTCCAATGCTAGAGTGTATAGAGTTATTATAGGCAAACTCAACCAAATGCAACCATGAGTCCCAAGCATTCTGTACATCATGACAGAAATGCCTCAAGTAAGTTTCCAGCCACTTGTTAACCCTCTCTATCTGGCCATCAGTCTGTGGATGGTAAGCAGTGGAAGGGGCTAACTAAGTGCCCATAGAGCTAAAAATTGCATGCCAAAAGTTTCTCATGAACTTAGCATCCCGGTCATCCACAATGATCTGTGGTAAGCCATGTAATCTGAAAACATGTTCCATGAATTGGTTGGCTACTTGAGAAGCATTATATTGAGTCTTTGTAGGAATGAAATGGTCTGCATTGATGAGTCTGTCCACAACTACATAGATGTTGTTCCATCCCTTCTTGGTCACCGGTAGGCCAATTATGAAGTCCATAGTAATGTGTGTCCATTTGCCTTCGGGAATAGGCCATGGCTGCAATAAACTAGCTAGTTTTAAGATGTTGTCCTTATTTTGTTGATATGGCATGCAGCTCAAGACAAAATCTTTTACATCCTTCCAAAGGCCCTTCCAATGAAAGCTTTTAGCAATATTGTCATAGGTTTTAAATATGCCCAAGTAACCAGCTATAGGTGAGGAATGCATCTCTTGCATGATCTTTTGCTTGAATGGAGAAGTGTATGGGATGGCAATCCTGCCTTGGAACCATAAGAGACCATTCTTAAGCTGATATGGAGATTTTCCTTCCACATGCCCTTGCTGTAACTTTTGGAAAATGTGGCTGAAATCAGCATCTAACAAATATGCCTCCTGAAGCTCTTCTATCCAATCATTATGAAGTTCCATGATGGCCAAAACTTTACAAGCCCACATTCTAGATAATGAATCAGCAACTACATTGTCTTTTCCCTGCATACGTGTAATATCAAACTCATAGTTCCGCA
Organism: Lygodium microphyllum; assembly: GCF_053477565.2. Taxonomy (NCBI): domain Eukaryota; kingdom Viridiplantae; phylum Streptophyta; class Polypodiopsida; order Schizaeales; family Lygodiaceae; genus Lygodium; species Lygodium microphyllum. The sequence goes on along the minus strand of NC_141163.1, from coordinate 87,236,721 downwards.
ATGTAGCTACCCATCTATGTTGTTTGGGCGTTAGATTAGATTGAGAGAGGAAATACTTGAGGACCCTATGGTCACTCTTGACCCTAAATCTACAAGTAGTGGTGCCATTTCTTAATGGCATGAAGGATGGCCAACATTTCTTGGTCATATACATTCATGGTCATCTCATTTTTGGCAAGTTTGTGGCTCTCAAATGCTATAACCCCATGCTCCTGTAACAATACAACCCCTATGCCTCTACCATTGGCATCACACTAAATGGTGAATTATTTTGAAAAATCTAGGCAAACCAAAATGGACACTGAGGTAAGAAATTCCTTGAGCTAATTAAAGCTCTTAACAGCTATGGCATCCCAAAAAAAGGCCTCTTTCTTAAGCATGTCCATCAAGGGAGCTACAATAGTGGCATAATGCCTAATGAATCTGTGATAGAATTATGAGAGACCAAGAAATTCTCTAAGTGAAGTGGTATTTGCAAGTGTGGGCCAATATTTTATACACTGCACTTTCTTAGGATCAGCCCTAGTTCCATCTTCACTAACAATGTGCCCCAAGTATTCCACTTTTGTCTGCATGAAAGAACATTTTGTCTCCTTGGCAAAGATTCTATGCTGTCTCAATACATCAAACACCTGCCTCATATGCCAAAGGTGATCCTTCAGTGATCTACTATAGATGAGGATGTCACCGAAGAAAACCAACACAAATCTGAAAAGAAAGGGCTGAAGTATTTTGTTCATTAAGCTCTGAAAGGTGGCCGATGCATTAGTTAACTCGAAAGGCATAACCAAGAAATGATAAATCCCCCGATCAGTCCGAAATGCTATTTTGACCTCATCCCCTGCCCTCATGCGGATTTGATTATAGCCTGCTGACCTCAAATCTATCTTTGTAAAGTACTTAGCCCCCTTGAGTTCATCCAGCAAGTCATCTATGCATGGAATGGGGTACATATTCTTCACAGTGATCTTATTAAGATTCCTGTAGTCTATGCACATCCTAAAAGATCCATCCTTCTTTTTGACCAATAACATAGGGGAAGTATATGGTGAAGAACTAGGCTCAATAAATCCCATGTCTAGTAATTCTTTGGGATGATCAACCGCCCTCTTAGGGGGTAGTGTTGTAGGTACTTGTAAGAGGTCCTTGTACTCTTCTAAAAGAGTTCTCAATGCCAAATTCTTTACTGTTTTAGTGGACCGATCTTAATTTTCTTTATTTAACTGCAATACAAAGATTTGGGACCGTTTCTTGAACTCTTTATTGAGTTGTTTGCTGGTAATGAGCTGAAATTGACTATTATTTTGAATTCCCTGCAAGTGAATGAGTTGTCCCTCATTGACAAACTCCATATATAGCAAGGAAAATTCCATAGTTATAGCGCCCAAAGTTTTCAGCCAATCGCAACCCAAGATGACATCTATAGGCCCCATTTCCAATGCAATTAAATCCAATTGCTCTCCAAAATTTTTAGCAAGCTGAATATGAACAGCGGGGCATACTTGCGTGCTAATTTCTTCATCCCTATTGGCAACTTGCACCTTCAATGGCTGTTGTAAATCAACGGAAAGACACTTCAACATATCCACGGCTAATCTATTAATGAAACTATGAGTGCTACCACTGTCTACAAGTATAAACACATCCTTCCCATGAATTTGGCCCTTAATACGCAATGTATTAGGGATTTTGGATCTTGTCCAAGCATCCATAGATATGGTATAAGAGTGGCAACATGTATTTCAACATGTGGTTCATTCTTTCTACCCATATCTCATGATACATGACCACCAGGGTCAAAAGGAAAAGAGTCAGCAAGATCAAATAACTCTTCTTGACCAAACTCTTCATTAGCATCATCTATTTCAGTAGTCATCATAAAAGCATGTGTATCCTCAGGGTCCTCCTCTGAGTCCTCAAATACCAACATGTTGTGAGCCTGTGCCTTAGCATTTCTAAAAGCACATTTTGAGGCATGATCAGCTATATACTTCTCGCCACACTTGAAATAAAGCCCTTTTTCCTTTCTTTCTTTATATAAATCCATGGGAATGGACTTTGTACTGCTGCCAAAGGCTAAAGCATTTTTATTTTTGTGTCCCTTGCCTATTATCCATTCTTGGGTTGTTTGCTATCCTTATATTACTTTGTGGTCTTGAGGCATTAAAAGTGGGGTATGTGGGGATCTTCAATGTGCTGAATGGCACCTTACCACCACCATAACTTGCCCCCAAACTGTCCCGGTCTTATAGCAACTCTTTGTTGTCCAAAATATGACTGCATAGGTCCTCTTTGCTGCCCAAACACTGGCTAAGATGCCCCTCTTTCCTATCCATGCTAAAATGAAGCATCCCGGAGATACTTGCGAGAGTATCTCTCAGCCAATTCAATAACTTTGAACAAATCCGAAGGATTTTGAGCTGAAACATCAACCGAGAGTTGGGGATCTAGCCTGTATACATAGTTGTGTAACTTGGCATCATCACTAATGGACTCAATATACATGGTAAGGCTAAGGAACTGATTTGTGTATTCTCTAATAGCAAGACCACAGTGTTCAAGGCCATACCATTGTCGGGCAAGCCTTTCTTTCTCCACCGGCAAGACAAATACTTGCACCATGAGTGCCTTGAATGCTTCCCATGAGTTCATTTGCTGATTTTCTCTTTTAATGTACCTCCACCATGTATGTGCAAATACTTCCAAGTGGATTGTTGCAAAATGGATCTTTTGGTCATCACTACGGGGCAAAATGTCAAATAATCCTCAATCTTGGAGAGCCACTCTTTGAGATTAGCTGGTGATGATGACTGACCATTGAATTTTGAGAAAATAATATTGTTTCTCAGCTCTCTTTCATGATTAGGTGGTTGTCCCATATATCCAAACTGAGGCTGATCCATGTGGCTACCCAAAAATGAACCATTGTTAGAGAAATTTCTGCCAAAAGATGGCTGAACTCGCATAGATGGCATGGATCCTTGTGATGACTAAAAATTTCCCCTCATTGCATTGTTCATGGGCTCCTCTTGTCTATGTGAAGGCTCTCCTTTTTCAAAAGTGCTGTTAGGGATGCCCACTCTCCCCAAAATGCCTTAGGAGTTCATATTTGATGCATTCACTGATGGGCCCATCAGCATGCATACCCATCTATCCTCATGTTCCTTCCCTTTCATTTGTAATTCCATCCACTTAGTGACCTAGGCAGCAAGGGTGTCAATAGTGGTCTTCATTTGACCAATGCCTTCCATTAATTCTCTATGCCTCTCAGCATGCCTTGTCTCATGCAAACTGAGGGTGTTAGTGAGCGCACTGAGGCTCCCCACGTCATGAGAGTAATCTTCATCTTCCACCTCAGGGTTATTTTCATCCCTCAAGGCACATGCATCCCTTATTTGTTGCTAGAGGTCATCATTTTCCTTAGTTTTTCCCTTATTCCCTGCCATGGTTAGATGCAGTCCCATTAGACCACTTGTCACTATTTTTCCTGTAACTTGAGCTAGGAAGCTCCAATTGACCTAGTTTTTTGTTGAAGTTGGATCCAAGGATGCCCTCTTTGAACTGAGCATAAGTACACTACTACGGGTTTAATACAAAAAATTCTGTTATAGCAAATCTATGGTTGTTTTATGTAGTCATGCACCCTGTTTGAGAGCAGTAGGGGACTATTTTGGCCTGTAAGGGATGGGTAGTGCCCAACTAAAGTGTCAAACTGATAGGGGGGTTGTTGAGGTCTGTAAACACTCTTTGGGGCCTACTCTTCAGTGCTAGCTAGTACTCACTCTTTACCTCTGTAATTGACTGAAAATGCCTACAGCACCCTGTAGGAATTCAAGAGAGCTAAAATATGGTCCCCTCGTCTATTGTATATCTGCAACCGCTTCTCCCATGGCACCATACATTTCTTCAGCATACATATACATGGTTTGCACCACAACATCATTGCTAAGCATGAAAATGAGCATTCCCATGACCGCGTCACTCACATATGAGCATCACACATGCACTATTTGTTGCATTCACTATCATAACTACATACATGACTGCATGTGGCATTGATTCTCAATCATACATCATTACAAGTACATCAAAGGTACATCAATATGCCATATACATCAGTGAAATAATGCCAAGTGCATCAATATGTCATAGATATCAATGGCATCATCATGACATGCCAATTCTCACTGTCCCCAAAATATCACTGCACCTGCAAACAAGTTCAGGCTCCGGATCACTGGGAGGTGGGCAAAGTGCCCCTCGGGCCGAGTTGTGTACCCCTTCAAGGTCTTTGATGGGAAGGGGGGGTCACCCCTCTTTTTTCTTGCCACCTCGCCTGGCATCGGGATTTTTTCTCACCCGAAGTATACATGGCAGACATTTATTAATTAAATAATCAGTATGCTATGCATTGGAGCTTGGAAGTAACTCTTTTCATGAAGTGCATGGAATTGAGTTGGGAATAAGGAGAGGGCCTACCGAGCAATGACTCACTGCTATCTCACCTCATTTGCAATGGATTTTGAAGATTAGTTTATGCTCAAACAATCATCACAAGTCAAGAGATTAGAATGAGGCAATCAATAAACAGTAGTGAGAATTTTTAGCATAGAATGAACCATTTTCAATGCAATGAAGCCTAAGAGAGGACTAAATTAAATTGGCACCATATAAGTATTTGAAACCTTCAATAAAATTCATGATTGACTACTTGAATCTCTTCCAACAATAGGCTTTTAGGCTCAGCAAGAGGATGGAATTAAAAGAGAGTTCAAGAGTCAATTACCTCTTTGATTGGTGAAGACGAGCTGAGAATCAATGGCCAATGTCCCATGGTTGCTCTCCAATGCTCCCCTTAGCTCCATGATGAGAACTTCAGCCAAGAATTGAGTCTTCATGCTTGATTCTTCAATGGGAGAAGGAGGGGTTGAACTTCAGTAGCTCTATGCATACCTCGAAGGCCATAGAAGAAGAATGCCCCAAAATCTCACCCCATAATGCCTTCCCATGCTCCAAAGCTCTTCCAAATGGGTAGGCAAGCTCCATTGATGGCAAGGAGTCCAATCTTGAAGCCCCAAGACACAATCTTGAAGAGAACTTGAAGAAATTGAAGGTTCGTGGTCTATGGCTATGGCTGCCCCAAATTTCAAGCTTGCATTCTTGCGTCCATCTTCAAATACGCGCTTCTTGATGCTTGCTTCTTCAAAGATTCTTGTAGACATAATTTATTGGCACCAAGAAAGGCAAAAGCCCTCAAGAATCAGTGAGTTTTGAAGAAGAATCCATGGCTTTCCATGGCCTGCACCTGTTAGGGTTTCAGATATTGAAGAAAGTCCAAGAAGATGAGAAGGAGGTTTCACACTTGCAAGAACCAACTACTAGATGGTGGGGAAGAAGGCCAAGATGAAGGAGATGCTTGATGTGCTACTAATTTTGCCCAAATTCATGCCTGAAATTTGCACCGCAAATTGCGGGCTGTACACAGGAGGGAAGAGGGCAGCTCAAACAACCAATTAGGTACTTGCCATGAAGCACGAGACCTCCTGGAAGCTATGGTAGAAGGCATCTGACCATTGGAGATGGAAGGAATAAGATCTATGTTGTTTATCCTCTATGGAAGCTTGGCAGGAGCTTGAGAATGGAGAGAGAGAAGACTCCATGTGAAAAGTAACCAAGACCAACTCTTTCCTACTTCTTGTGACCACAGTTTCTAAAAATTTAGGCCCAAAATGACCCACGTGAAAGGTGAGAAGGATCGAAACTTGCACTCAAGAGCTATGGCGGGACAGCAAGAGCAAGAAAGGGAGAGACAAGAAATGGGAACTCCAGCAGTCACAATGTGTGACCAGGCCTTCCTTTATTCAAACTGTCACTAAAAGAATAAAGAATAAAGTGACGGTGACGGGTGCCCGCCACCTACAGTGTGCAATGGCGGTGACTGTCAGTGTAGTAATACATGGGTGGCTAGGCGAAGGCACCTTTACCCCCAACAACCTCCCACTTAAAGGAAAATTTGCCCTAGTGAGGAGTGAGAAGAGAAATCTTTTTTTAAAAAAAGATAGTACAACATGTACACATGTACAATAGGATGAGGAAAGACGTCATCTCATCCCACGCCCATCAACCTCTTGAGGAAGGCAAAGCACTCTGTAGAGAGGATTTTGGTGAGGAGATTTGCAGGATTCTGGTCAGTCGAGATCTTGACAAGGTCAATAGACTTGTATTCAATGATGCCACATATGAAGTGATACCTCACCTCAATGCGTTTTGTCTTCGCATGGAAGATCGGATTCTTGGCTAACTGAATAGCACTCATAGAATCTGAATGCAATGTAGGGGTAGCATCAATACCAAGGTCAGCAACCAAACAACCCAACCAAATGGCCTCCTTGTAAGCCTCAGTGGCTGCAACATACTCGGCATCTCTAGTAGAAAGGGTCGTGCATTTCTGCACCCTGGACATCCAAGAAACAGCACCTCCAACATAGGTGAGCCAGAAGTGGACTTCCTACTATCTACATGTCCTGCATAATTAGAGTCAGTCTACCCCACGACTCCTATATCCAGGTTGCCATAGCATATGCACATATCTACAGTGCCCTTCAGGTACCTCATGATACCCTTCACGGCATCCCAATGCTTCTTGCCAAGTGTAGCCATATAGAGTGCCACAACACCAACTGCAAAGGCAATATCTGGACGAGTGACAATCATGGCATACATAAGACTGCCCACTGTGGATGCATAGGGAATCTTGGTCATCTCGGCCCTCTGCTCATCTATTTGCAGACAATAAGTCTGTGATACCTTCATATAAAAAGGCAATGGACAACCAATAGGCTTTACGTCTTGCATGCGAAAGTGCTCAAGGACTTTATGAATGTACTCCCTCTGTGACAAGTAGAGGAGTCCCTGATGCCTGTCACGTCTAATGCACATACCAAGTATGTGAGCGGCCTGTCCCAGATCTTTCATCTCAAAGCTCTTCTTCAGCTGAGCCTTAAGAGCATCTAGCTCATCATGAGCTTTCCCTGCTAACAATATATCATTCACATAGAGTACCAAAATCAATAAAGAACCATCACAGGATTTCTTCATTTAAAGACATGAATCCATAGCACTCCTGTTGTAGCCCTGTGACTGCATAAAGGCATCAAACTTATGATACCACTCCCTAGGTGCCTGCTTCAAGCCATAAAGACCTTTTTTCAATTTGCACACTAGGTGCTCCCTATCAGGTTCTACAAAGCCCTTATGCTGCTCCATATAAATCTCATCATGCAAGTCCCCATGTAAGAAAGCCGTCTTGGCATCCATCTGGTATAAATCCAAGTCAAGCTGAGCCACCAAAGCCAAGACTAAGCATAGGATGGTCATCTTAACCACAGGAGAAAATACCTCATCAAAGTCCACACCATGCTTCTACTTTAAACCCTTTGCTACCAGTCTAGCCTTGTATGTCGGCTTGGGGTGTCCAGGAGTACTTTTCAGCTTGTACACCCACTTGCATGGCAAAGCCTTCTTACCCATAGGCAAGGAAACCAAATCCCAAGTGACATTCTTATGCAAGGAGTCTATCTCAGACTGCATAGCCCTCTCCCAGGAGTGACTGTCACCTGTGTGCATAGCCTCATCATAAGTGAAAGGCTCTCCTGCATCTGTAACCAAGTCATAATGCATCGAGGGCTGAAATCTATTAGGTGGACGTCTGTCTCTAGTAGACCGTCTCACGGCAAGCTCTGTTGCCTACCCAGCTACCTATCCAACACCCTGACCATGAGCATCTGCTGTAGCTGTAGGCTGTCCAACTAGCTGTACGGGAGCTCTCGGCTCCTCTTGAAATATGACCCTACTGATCTCAACAAGTCTCTCAGGCTGTCGATGCATCTTGTCTTCATGGAAGACTACATCATGACTACAGACGACTTTCTGCACTTGTGGATCCCACAGATGGTAACCCATCTTGCCTGCATCCCCATAACAAAGGAAAATGCATTTGACACTCTTAGGATCCAACTTACTTCTCCTGTCCCTAGGCACATGGAAAAATGTCTCACATCCAAAGACACGGAGATGCGCATAAGAGGGAGGTTTTCTAGTCCATACCTCCTTGGCAACCTGGAAATCCAAATCACTAGAAGGTGATTTGTTTATAACATACACAGCTATACTAACTACCTCATCCCAAAAGCTCTGTGATAGGCCTACATGGCTAAGCATACTGCGTACACGCTCCTAGATGTTCTATTCATCCGCTCAGCCAAACCATTGTGGGGGGGTGTAGGGGGTAGTCAATTGATGCTTAATACCCCTCTCGTCACATAACTTCTCAAAAGCACGTGAGACATACTCACCCCCATTATCTGTTCTTAGACATTTTAGCCTATATCCAGACTAGTTTTCAACTAATTCAAGCCATCTCTGAAACACAGCCAAGATATCGGATTTCAGCTTAATGGGATAAGCCCAAACTTTTCGTGAAATATTATCTATGAATGTAACAAAATACTTTGCACCACCCATAGAGTGAGAAGGCATGGGCCCATAGACATCCAAATGTACCAATGCCAAGGGCTCACTCATGCGTGGCCTACCAGACTTCTTATGTGTAGACCTACTCTGCCTGCCATAAAGACAATGCTCACATGAATCAAAACATGCATAATCAAGGGGTGGTAAGTACTGCAAACCACAAAGCATTTTCATTCCCTTCAAAGACATATGGCCCAAACGGGCATGCCAAAGAGATACATGTGGGATAGAACTCACAGACAAAACATGATCAAGCGAAGAGGCGGATACAATCAAGGGATAGAGGCTGCCAGCCTTGGCACCTCTTGCAATCACAAATCTACCACGAGTGATCTTCCATGCAGAGTCTCCAAAAGATACATTATAACCTGCATCATCAAGCTGTCCAGCTGACAGGAGACTACGTGTCAAAGTAGGTACATGACATAAATCCTGCATAACAAAACTGCTGCCAGAAGGAAACTGCAGCCTAACATCACCAATGCCCACAATATCAAGAGAGCTGTCATCACCCAAGCGCACAGAACCCGAAACAATATGGTATGAATGAAACCACTCTCGGCAAGGTGTCATATGAAAGGACGCACCTGAGTCCAAGAGCCAACACTATGCATACATAGAGTGTATCTCGATCGTCTGCAAAGCGCTAGAAGAAGCTGCAAGGATATAATCATCATCATCAACATCCCTCAAGATACATAACATTGATCTCTTCAATTTTAACACTGGACTTTGCAGGCACTATGCTATGATCAGAAGTCTTATCCTGCACTTTGTCTTTCCCCTTATCTTTGCGCCTTTCATTGCACAGTTCATGGCATTGTGGCCTAATATGGCCCTTTTTCCCACAATGGTGACAAGTAACATCTGCATTCCTGCCACGGGATTCGCTATGTGACTTTCCACGAGACTTGGACCGAGATTTCTGAGAATCCCATCCACGGCCACCACTGCCACTGCCATGCTTTCCATATCCATCATTCCTGCCTCTAACTGTCATAGCATGAGACACACGAGAGGCATCCAAATTCTTACAATTAACCTCTTCTTGCAGAAGAGCACTCTCAACATCAGATAATTTCAAGGTAGCAGTAGAGGCACATAATGCAATGCGGAATACATCCCATGACTCATTAAGAGTACCAAGCAAGAAAAGAGGAGTGACATCCTCTGCAAAAGTGATGTCCTGCGAAGTCAAGTTCTTGAGTATAGCATGGAACTCGCTCAAGTGAGCAGACATAGTCACATTCTCCTTCATGCGCAGATCCATAAGCTGCTTCAGCCAATACATCTGGCTCGCTCGACTTTTCTTGTCATAGAGATTCTTGGTTTTATCCCACAATTGCCATGCACTCTGTTCTTCCTCAAATACATTGTAATGAACCTATTCTGTGAGAGATAATACAATAGTGGAATTGCATAACTCATCAAGCTCAGCCATTCCTCATCTGGCATAGTTGCAAGCGGATGCCTACTCAACCTCAAAGGTTTGATCTGCGATTTCTGCACCAACACCTGCCAAATCTGGCTCTTCCAATAAGAGTAATTTGTACCATAAACCTTAGTGATGTTGAAAATAGCATGATCAATGGATGAACTTGCCATAATGCAGGCTAGAAGATTGCAAACAGTTTAAAACTGCTTGATGTTTACTGTAGAAAATGACCCAAAAATCACCAAAATCAAGAGAAAAATGGCGAAAAAAGTGTAACCAAAGCTATTGCCTACCAAGTACTAGTGAAAGTACATCATTTCAGAATATTTTAGCATGAAAAATCCATGTCAGTCTGGAGTTATATGCTTGCTGTAGTAAATGACAGCAAGGTAATGTGAGAGGCAATTGCTAACGAAATCACTACACCAAGTCAAGAAATGATAGCCAAGACATGACTAGCCATAAACGGGCATAAATCAGTACCAAACAATCATTAGGGCCCTGACAAAACACCCAAACATGTCATCAAAGCATCTGTCAGTGAGTTGGCATACCCCCTAGACAGTAGGGCAAAGTATACATAACACTGGCAAGACCTGACACTAGTAGGTGTATGCTCACTAGAGTGCAAATCCCAAGCTCAAGTTGAAAGCAATTCCAAGATATCAGTGCATGAACCATGCAACATGTAAGTGTAAGAGATCCCAAAGTCTAAAGTATCTGCAAAATGTTCAAATAGCATAAACCTCTTGCTCAATGTCGTTCAAGCATACAAGATGCTCCCACTAGCACAAAAGGTGGATAAATGAGCTCAACAGCTCAATCAAACCAAGTTAGAGTACCAAAGACAAGTAACCAAGACAATGCCTCAATAGCATCCAAGGTCGTAATGGAAAAATCCAAGTCCTAATAGAAAAATCCAATTCAATGTCCAACTACTCAAGAGAATACTCAAATGAATGCCGAGATGAGCTCAAACAACTGCCATCCATAGCCAAAGCATAAAGCATTCACCAAGACATCATAACCCATATTGGGTAGCCTAGGCATAAACCATGTCATAGATGAAATGCCAGCTGCAAAGAAGTGACAGTCAAACCCAAATTGAGCTCTAATCTCAGCTCAAGATCATTTTGGAGCATAAATAAGACATGTGGCATAGTCCAAATACATCATGACATCATATCGAGTGGCCAAGAGCACCTCGCCAATAGGCATAACCCAACTGTAGCATAAATAGCTTCAGCCCTGAAGTTTCCAGCAACATATAACCTCTATAAACTAAGCAAATTAGTGCTCAATCCAAGCTCAAATCCATAGGCAAACCATAGGCATACATTCCCATATGTATAGGCACTGATTGGGCATAATCGGGCATCAAATGCCAAGACCTGTAAGCATAAAATTGAAGTAACAGGTGGCTGTCCTGTTTTGGGCAGATCTAGGATTGTTCAAAACTATCAATGGCTGAGCTAAATCAGCTCCAAATGCATCTCACATAAGAGGCATAACATCCACAAGTGATCCGATATCAATAGACATCAGTAGAAGCATCACATAAGCCATAGGCATACAAATACATGCTGTCTCAGACCTGAAATATGTTGTAGAATATTTTGTCATCAAAATTTGGCAAATCCAACATCACCATCACATCCGAAGCATGCCAAAACCCAAACTTAAACTCTTACCTTTCCTGAATCGGGTTTCAAATGCCCGAGATATGACAAAAAGAGTGATTTTTGGGCCAGATTTTGAAACAAGCGCAAAAAAAACGAGAGCTGGCTAGGGGGGTTTCTGCTATCCCACGTGTCAACAATGGGGCCCAAAGGGGGCACAAATGGGAGCCAAAGAAGGCCTACACCAAGCCTCAGCAAGCCTTGATAAGCTGGAAGCAAGATCCAGGTGAAGGAAGCTCCAAGAGGTGTGAGCTATGGCTGCCCACAACCTGTGAAGCCTTGATAAGCTGGAAGCAAGATCCAGATGAAGGAAGCTCCAAGAGGTGTGAGCTATGGCTACCCACAACTATGAAAACCTTGTTTACCTAGACTTGTGGACTGAGATAAATCTCTGAAATAATGAAGCAATACCTCAATGTCAATGCCCTGACGGTGCCTCAATAGACCGAGAAGAAGCTCGCGAAGCCAGGGAGTGATAGGAGCTCAAGAGAATGAGCTATGGCTGCCGGGAAGGAGAACCAATGCGAGTGGGAAGTCGATGGAAAGCTGAGAATGCCACGAGCCAAGCTCAAGAGTCGAAAGCCATGCTCTGATACCAGTTGAAAGGTGAGAAGGATCAAAGCTTGCACTCGAGAGTTATGGCGGGAGAGCAAGAGCAAGGAAGAGAGAGAGAAGAAATGGAAACTCCAACAGTCACAATGTGTGACCGGGCCTTCTTTTATTCAAACTGTCACTAAAATAATAAAGAATAAAGTGATGGTGACGGGTGCCCACTGTCGTAGATTTCGTGTAAGGGCTGCTGAACACAGAGTTCAAGTTGGAACAAGGAAATAGACTAACAAGAAGAAATCGAATTTTGGATGCCAAAGTTCACTATATTCCTTGTCAAGTGAGTTACATGAGGTCCATGCTCAGAAAAAGCTGTAGTAACTCATATCCAGCTTTACATTTAGATGTTCGAGTTCAGTTTTGCCATTGTTTCTTTTTGAAACATCAAGGACCTTGTTGAATATATACAGAAAGATAGAATCAGGAAGGGAGTCAAATGGATCACAACACATAGATGAGGCTGGTTTCCTGTCGGCATGGAAGGAGATGTGCGACATAGTAGTGAATGCTTCAGATTTCGCTTTGGAGCTTCAGAGCCTTTGCAGCAAGCGGGCGAATGTGATCGACTGCTCTCTCAAACCAATGAGAGACGGATTCTTTCAAATGCCCTGAAAGATTCTTTCACTGCAGGAGTATTGCGAAAGACAGAGACTGAGGCACTAATTCAGCAAAGAAGCTCACATAAATGAATTGAATGAGCCTTTGTAAGGTTTCTGCCAAAGCCAAGCCTTCCAGAGGACAAAAATATCTCATGGCCGATGAACCGATTTGCCAATAGTTAATGAAGCAAGACCGAGCACTCTACAGCCTGAGCTCTTCACTAAAAACAGAGCGTTGTTCTCTGAGGCATTTTGAAGAGACATTCAGTGAATTGATACACTAATAGTCAATGTAGTCACTAGCCAGACCGAGAAGAAAGCCTCGCTCTGAGGCACTTTACAGAGACATTCGATGCACTGAATCACTGATCGTCAATGAAGCAAGGGTGAGCAGTCTCCACGCAAAAAGCTGCACTCTACTTCCAAAGCTTGGCAATTCCGTTCCTTTTGTTACGTTAACATTCATGTGTAAAACCTCCAGTGGTTTTTCATTCTGCTCTTCAGGATCTTCATCTTCGTCTTGGTATTCACTCTCCACCAAGCACGTAATGGCAATCTGCTTATTGGCAAAATTTCTTTTCAATATGACTTCCTCTGTGCCTGGTTTATCTAACTCCTCGAATGGTTCAGCTGATCCCTTCAAAGAAGCTTGCTTGCGAGGCTCTTCATGAAGCTCGTGTTCAATTTCGGATTTGAGGAGCTCGATGAGGTGGCTGTCGGCAGAGCCTCACGTGGCATATCTATGCAGGGGGCAGGTATAATAGGAGAAGGAGAGGCTACTGCTTTTCTCTTGCAATGGATGCTGATGATGACGAATTCCACAATTTTCAGAATTCAGCAATGTGGGACATTGAGAGCCCTTACAAACTCCCGCTATCTCTTCTACTTTCCTTTCAACCTTGAATAGGACAATGGAAACCCATCCCTGTGCCTGACAGCTGACGAAATCTGTCCTTCCACACAAACTCTACAGAATTTATGACCACAGCCAACGAGACTATACTGGTCCTCTTCGGCATCGATTCCCCTCCAAACAATGTGTTGCATGGTGGATTCTCCTTAGTATTCTGCATAGGCGGCTACTGAAAAGTCCCCGTAATTCTGCTCTCTCACACAGAGGAACCGGAATAGCCGTTTTCAGGTCGCCATTTCACGAAAAAAAAACTTTTTTTTAAAATAAAGCAGCAGACTCCCCTTTTCTGGACACTTTCCCCCCCCGTTTTCTCCACAAGCCAAGTCCGCCAAACTTTTAGTCCCATTATCATATAAAGTGACGGCCCCTAGGAAAAGCTTCTTTCCTCTAATATTAGCGCATCTTCTTTTTCTCTTTCGACAAGTGCTGTTTTTACATTCCCTTCCCCCTCAAATAGTAGGCATGAGTCATTGTTCGCATTCATTATGTAGACAAAAGAACTTGGGTCTAGGGACACACCCTCTTCCTGCATCTGCTCAAAACAATCCAACACATTTCCAATCTACCCATGTAAAGCATAACCTGTGATAAGGGCATTCCAAGTGACTACATCTCGACAAGGAAACCCGTCCAGCACTCCTTGAGCTTTTCCCATTGCACATGATATTCCTGAATTTACACCTTTGTCTTCATAGCTTAAATGTCAGCTTCTATAAAGCTTCCTTTGATTCTACGGTATCCTGCACTTTTCTTGGAGTTCATCATTAAAATTATCAACTTGATAATGTCCTTTGGCATCAGTTTTTCATATTTTTCTAACACACACACATCATGCATCCAAACAAAATCATACACATACACTAAGGGAATATATACATTGGATGTGGATTATCGAAATGCATCACACAAACAATGAAACACACGCAGAAAATAACACAAATGCACAACAAAAGAAATGGAGGTGTATACGACTCGGATGCACAGCAGCACGACATCCACCCCCTCTAAACCTGCGCATCCTCCGGATGTGCCAACTATCCAGGATCATTCAAATCCACAAATAGGTCAAGTCCATCATCTGTTTCTAGTAGACCTGTTTCTCCATCAGCTTCATCATCTATGTTCTCTGTTTCTTCTGCTTGTCTTTCTTCTACCTGCTCTTCTTCTGTCAACGCTTCAAGTGCATATTCTTCATCTTCTCTTCTCTTGAAAATCTTGACTCGTTTTCCAGCAATGGGCACCCTCAATATTGTTCCATCTAATTCAGCCAGCTCATAGGTACCATTGTCAAAAACCTGTTTTACCTCATATGGCCCAAACCATCTTTGAACCATTTTTCTCATGCTACTATGCTGATTCTCTAGACTACTATCGTAGACTAGAACCCAACCTCCTTCTTTTATGGCTCTAGGCCTCAAGCGATGCCTTAAATCAAACCTGTCCTTGTTTCTGAGACGGACTGCCTTCAAACGATCAACTGCTAGCTGCACATCTTCTGTCCTTCTCTCTAGTTGAAAAATCCGAAGAGCTAGAAGCTCTTCCCTTGATAAATTCTCATGCCACGGAAGAACACTCCAAGTGAGAGCACAAATTTCTGTAGGCATGACAGGTTTTTGCCCATACATCAACTCTGCAGGCATGTATCTAGTAGTCACACTATGTGTAGAGCGATCAGCCCACAACGCAAAAGGTAGTAATCTCGGCCAATCCCCAATCCGACCTCTACAAGCTTTTGCCAATGCTTTAACTATTGGCGGATGTCCTTTTTCCCTCTTGCCATTTCCCTCTGGATTATAGGCAGTAGTAAGAGCCAATTTAATCCCAAGCCGTGAGAAAAATTCTCTAGCTTCATCTGCATCTAGCTCTCCACGATCGACTGTAATCTTGCCTATACATCCATACCTGCAAAATATTTCTTCCAACAAGAATTTACATACTGTAGTGGTGGTCTTTGTCCGCAAAGATCTACCTTCAACATAGTTTGTAAGATCCTCCCTAGCCAAGACAAGATATCTCATCTGCCAAAGTCCCACTGGCAGAGTAACCAAGTCTACCACCCACTTATAATGCATACATAGTGGATAAGTCGGATACAACTCATCACGATGTCGCACTAAAGAGTAAAGCTGGTAGTCCCTGCAAGTCTCCACAAAATGAGAAACATCTTTATACATCCCTTTCCACCAGTATCTTTCTTTGATTTTCTCATAGGTAGCCCACACACCTCTATGTCCAGCCCATGAGCTCTCATGAAACTCTCGCATAATCTGTATCTGCATCGCTACATCACAAACTACTCTCAAGGGCAAGCCTCCTCTCTTCTTTGGATGTTTCCAAAGAAAACCATCTTTCAAGAAATACCCATAAGCCTTCCTTCTGATTTTCTTGAATTCATGATCTGTCCAATCAGCTCTTCGAGTCAATGAACTTAGATACTGTCCAATTTGCAGCCACTCGTCAACATAAAGTTCTTCAATAAAGGCTTTAACAGTAGATATATGACAATCATGAACAAGGACAGAAGCAGCAAACTCTATCTCATCATCTTCTGCAAGCATTGACTCCTCATCCTCATATCTCGCTCTAGATAGCATGTCAGCAACTGGATTATCTTTCCCTGCTATGGGTCAAAATTCTGGATTTAATGATTTGATATAGGCAATCCACCGAAGCATCGCTATGTTTGGAGTCGAGCAACTAGTAATCATGCCAAGCAAAGGCAAACAATATGTTTCCACAACAACTGAAGCTCCAATAAAATACCCTTTGTCACACTTCAGTGCAGTGACTACTCCCCACAACTCTCTTTTAATTTGCGGATATCTCCTCTGCCGCTCATTAAGAACTTTAGCTCCAAAGCGGATTGCATACCTATTTCCATCAGCATCATCCTGTCCCACAGCCCAACCTATGCCAATAGGGCTAGTATCAACTGTCAACATGATCGACCGTCCACACTGATAATCCGCCTTGCGAAGAGTAGGAGCTGACTGCAACAGCTTCTTGAGTTTACGCATGGCTTTTGAATGCTTCTCATCCCAATGAAATTTCTGCCCCTTTCGAAGTAGCTGATAGAGAACATCTGCTATATGAGCAAAATGAGGAATCCAAATCATGTAAAATACACAAGCTCCCACAAATCTCCGCACCTCTGAAGTAGTCGAGCAATACTCTGCAATCCTGTTTATGGCATCCACCTTTGCAGGAGAAGGCTTCCTGCCATAATATCCAACCATATGTCCAACTATGATGACTTCATTAACACCAAAGACAGATTTCAGCCCTGAAAGTGTCAAATTTACCTCCTCTAATCGTGTCAATATTTGCTCACAAGCAACCAAGTGGTCAGCCACAAACTGTCTACATCCACGAAAATCAAGACTTTCATTCTTTTCTTCTTCTGCACAACCCTTAATAGGCACATCATCTAGAAAAGGCATGGTATACTGCGGAATATAGTCTCGTAGAACTCTATGCATAGCATTCATCATATGAGCAACTGAGTTTGTGGTACCTTGAGGCAAGGTACACATCCTCACAAGACCAATAGGTGTCCGCATAGTAGTAATATCCCTGCTTTCCAAGGCAAGCTGAAATTGATCATAACCTGAATACAAGTCACCTAGAGAATAGATGGCTCGTCCTGCAAAAGCCTCAGCAAATTCATCCACAACTAGACCTGTTCCCACATTCCTGATTGTCACTTTGTTCACGGGCTGCATATCCTGAATAAATCTCAAAGTACCATTCTTCTTTGGTACAGTAAACCACCTGTTAGAATAGGGTGCAGAAGAGGGTTCCAAAATCCCCATTTTAATATTCTCATTCAGCAACTCTATTAGCTTTGGCAAGTGTGCTTTAGGCACAGGTATAGAACGTATATTCCATGGTACATGAGGAACAGTGAAGATGACCATGGGTGCAACCAATTCGGGACTAATGCAGCCAATTTCATGTGGAAAGAAAGCAAATGCCTTACCATGACATCCAAGCATCTCTCTAAAACATTCTTTTTCCACTGGAAGCAAAAAATCATCATTTCCAATCTTCAATTCTGCAAGAGTTTCAGCTGTAAACTTATGTCCAATATTTGCAGGGTCTCTCAACATAGGCTGCTTCATAGCTTTTTCAATCTGTTCATCACTATCAGAAGGAAGCGGGCCTACAACCAACTTAACCTTCTTATCAACTGTTTTATATTTTGTGTCAACCTTGGCATCATTCAAGCACTCTTTTCTTTGCTGCAATTTCTGCAAATTTTCAGCAACTTTCAACTCTGTTGGCTGAAAAATTTCAGTCTTTCGCTCTATGGACTGCATGGGTGCAGCCTGAAACTCTGTATGCAAAAATTTTTCTACATTCAACTCTGTTGGCTGAATAGATTCAGCCCTCAGCTCTATGGACTGCATAGGTGCATCCTGAAACTCTGTATGCAAAATTTTTTCTGTATTCAACTCTGTTGACTGAATGAATTCAGCCCTCTGCAACTCTGTTAGCTGATCAAGATCAGCCATAAATTCAGTTTGGTGAGTTTTCTCAGCCTCTAACTCTGTTTGCAGCATAAAACCAGAAATTTCTTTAAACATATTTAAGGTTTGCACAGGTATGATCTTTGAACCCTTACATACATCAGTTTTCAGCATTGCTCCCATCTCAAACAATGTATCTGCATAAGACATCCCTTCATACAATCCATCTACATGATCTTCTGCTTGCAAAATACCTGCATTCTTCAACTCTTTCTCCTTACGACCAATATACTGCCTGGCAACTCTAGGCAAATCTGAAATTTTCTGATAACTCACTGAACTATCTGAAGAAAAACCAACAAAATTATTGGAGAAAGGCTGGCTTCCAGGAGGCGAGATCTCCTCTTTTCTCCGCTCCGTACCACTGGCGTCTCGCAAGACAGCGGTACCTAATGAAAATCCAACTCCTTCGCAGGTAGTGGTGCCTCATGCAAGGAGTCCCTGTTTCTCGGATGATTTACCCCAACAGTCATAAATTGAACAGCTCGCATAGCATCTTTACTGCGTATCCGCGCATAAGCTGACCCGTCGTCCATCACTTTCGTTTCCATTCTTGCTTCTGTAATGAAAGGCTGTCCAAGAATAATTGGATAAGAGTAAGAATCCTGAACAAAGCAATGATAATCCTCTTCAACATTACCAATATAAATTCTGATACTCGGACAAGCAGCATACATATCACCATAAGTATTATTGGTGGCTCTCATGCGCCAGCCATGCTCTGCATCCATAGGCCACTTGCCACTCTCATAAACACCTCGAGCAATAAGATTAATCTCAGAACCATGATCGACTAAAGCGACCAATGGAATTTGTTTCTCTCCAATCCTTACCACTGTCTCAGTGGTTGCTCTAGCCCAATGACTTCGTGAAAAATGGCTGCGAGGAATGAGGATAGGGGTATCATCATCTTCATACTGTATAGGCTGAACTATTTTCTCCAATTGCGGATTAACATAAGCATTCTCAACCATCACTGCATCATCATGCTCTTCCCCAAGAGCTCCATGCCACAATCCCTGTAAAGCAGGTCCTTCCATCGCATGTTGTTTCCTCCGCAAAAGATCATGTATCTGATCCTGTATTTCTCTTCTAGCAATCCCAAGAGCCTCTCCAACAGTAAAAGTAACTTCACTATTCAAAATTCTTTCATGAAAAATCTTACTCATATCCGTCTGCATATCAAGGTCTGACAAGAGCTTGAATCCTGGCTCCTTTCTTGGTTGCCTCTTTTCTTTCATTTGGTTATCTCCCATAGGTTGTTCAGGGCTTGTTTGAGCTGGAGAACTTGACATAGGTGGAGCTGTAATAGGTGGTGAAACAAAGTCACCCCCCTCTAGTCTTTTTGGAGGTGCTGGGACCCTCCTTATCTCTTCTTCTCTTTTCCTCAACCATGGCATCTAAACCCTGCGTTTTAGCCATATAAGCAAAAATAGAATACCTGTCAACAGGAGAATCCCATCTTGTTTCTCCTCGAATGCTGGAGCCCACACAAGTCATAGTAGATGCTTGAACTTTCCCTCTTCTTGCTATCTCCAAGGCAGAGGACCATAAAGCAGAGTCTCCATCAGATTTCTGCTCAAGTTGGACTCCAAAAGCTGAAGCATCTCCTCTAACACTCACATAAGCTGATCGCGCAGCCATATCATCAACAAGCTTCTTCATGCCTCCCTTACTGAAGTTTGTGTCAAGAGGAGCGCCAGTCTCTGTCAGCCATATCTTCCCATCTTGTCCCCAGAACACTACATTCTTCTTACGTGCTTCCTGAAAAGCATCACAATCTCTGCAGTGTTGGTGCTCTGTACTATCGCACCAAATACATCGTCGCCCTTTTCTTTGACTAGCAGGAAAAGCAGTCGCTGGAGCAAGTGCTACAGCAGGTACTGACATAAGTTGCTCCTTTAACTTTCCAACTTCAGCTTTAACTGCTTCAATCATCAAATCTGCTAAGCCCTTAATAACATGATAAGGGTACTGGAGCAGTAGGAATTGGTGGATTCACAGCAGGAGGAGTAGGCTTAGGCAAAGAAGTTGTAGCAGGGGTAGAAGAAGAAGTCTCCAAGGATTTTTCAGGAACTGATCCTGTATTACGATGCAACCTTACTCTCCTGCGCTGCTTCTTAACAAGAGCATTCACAGCATCAATGACATGTCTCCACTCGGTCTTTAAACCTGAATCAGTAGCTTGATCTTCCAAAAGATCATCCAACTTTTCCTGTAAATCAGCATCTGCAGCTTGTAAAAATAACTCCACTTTCTGCATCTCCAAAGCTTGCTGTTTAGTCCCATCTAACTAATCATAACGGCTTTCAAACTCTCGCAGAAGAGCGGTAACAGAAAGTCCCTTATTAGGCATAGAAGCCCATGCTAAAAAATTCCTGCGATTCATAAGACCTGCATCCTCCAGGAAATATTCATCTTTTAATGCCTTCTTAAATTCAGCCCAACTTGCATGTGCTTCTTGAATTTCTGCAATTCGACCTTCAAGAGCGCGCACCACGATCCGCAAGAAGTAGCGGCTCCAAACATCTTGAGAAACCCCAAAAAACTTCATCTTTTCTTCATACAAATGCAGGTAAGTTGACACTTGCTGGCCATTAAACTGCTTCATCTCCTGTTGGACAGCTTTCAAGGCATCCATAGCATCACTGTCACGTTTTGCGTGAGCTTGCTGCTGCATATACATGGTAAATGACTGAAACAGATTCTTCATGACATTATCATCTGTCATCTCTTCTTGCAAGTCTCCCATTTTGGTGAAAAAAATGACGCAGCACTTTCACGTCGGGTTCACCAGAAATGTCGTAGATTTCGTGTAAGGGCTGCTGAACACAGAGTTCAAGTTGCAACAAGGAAAGAGACTAACAAGAAGAAATCGAATTTTGGATGCCAAAGTTCACTAGATTCCTTGTCAAGTGAGTTACATGAGGTCCATGCTCAGAAAAAGCTGTAGTAACTCATATCCAGCTTTACATTTAGATGTTCGAGTTCAGTTTTGCCATTGTTTTTTTTTTGTAACATCAAGGACTTTGTTGAATATATACAGAAAGATAGAATCAGGAAGGGAGTCAAATGGATCACAACACATAGATGAGGCTGGTTTCCTGTCGGCATTGAAGGAGATGTGCGACATAGTAGTGAATGCTTTATAATTTGCTCTGGAGCTTTAGAGCCTTTGCAGCAAGCGGGCGAATGTGATCGACTACTCTCTCAAACCAATGAGAGACGGATTCTTTCAAATGCCCTGAAAGATTCTTGCACCGCAGGAGTATTGCAGAAGACAGAGACTGAGGCACTAATTCAGCAAAGAAGCTCACATAAATGAATTGAATGAGCCTTTGTAAGGTTTCTGCCAAAGCCAAGCCTTCCAGAGGACAAAAATATCTCATGGCCGATGAACTGATTCGCCAATAGTTAATGAAGCAAGACCGAGCACTCTACAGCCTGAGCTCTTCACTAAAAACAGAGCGTTGTTCTCTGAGGCATTTTGAAGAGACATTCAGTGAACTGATACACTAATAGTCAATGTAGTCACTAGCCAGACCAAGAAGAAAGCCTCACTCTGAGGCACTTTATAGAGACATTCGATGCATTGAATCACTAATCATCAATGAAGCAAAGGGCGAGCAGTCTCCACGCAAAAAGCTGCACTCTACTTCCAAAGCTTGGCAATTCCATTCCTTTTGTTACGTTAACATTCATGTGTAAAACCTCCAGTGGTTTTTCATTCTGCTCTTCAGGATCTTCATCTTCGTCTTGGTATTCACTCTCCACCAAGCACGTAATGGCAATCTGCTTATTGGCAAAATTTCTTTTCAATATGACTTCCTCTGTGCCTGGTTTATCTAACTCCTCGAATGGTTCAGCTCATCCCTTCAAAGAGGCTTGCTTGCGAGGCTCTTCATGAAGCTCGTGTTCGATTTCGGATTTGAGGAGCTCGATGAGGTGGCTGTCGGCAGAGCCTCACGTGGCGTATCTACGCAGGGGGCAGGTATAATAGGAGAAGGAGAGGCTACTGCTTTTCTCTTGCAGTGGATGCTGATGATGACGAATTCCACAATTTTTAGAATTCAGCAATGTGGGACATTGAGAGCCCTTCCAAACTCCCGCTATCTCTTCTACTTTCCTTTCAACCTTGAATAGGACAATGGAAACCCATCCCTGTGCCTGACAACTGACAAAATCTGTCCTTCCACACAAACTCTACAGAATTTATGACCATAGCCAACGAGACTATACTGGTCCTCTTCGGCATCGATTCCCCTCCAAACAATGTGTTGCATGGTGGATTCTCCTTAGTATTCTGCACAGGCGGCTACTGAAAAGTCCCCGTAATTCTGCTCTCTCACATAGAGGAACCGGAATAGCCGTTTTCAGGTCGCCATTCCACAAAAAAAAAAACTCTTTTTTAAAATAAAGCAGTAGACTCCCCTTTTCTGGACACTTTTCCCCCCCGTTTTATCCACAAGCCAAGTCCGCCAAACTTTTAGTCCCATTATCATATAAAGTGACGGCCCCTAAGAAAAGCTTCTTTCCTCTAATATTAGCGCATCTTCTTTTTCCCTTTCGACAAGTGCTGTTTTTACATTCCCTTCCCCCTCAAATAGTAGGCATGAGTCATTGTTCGCATTCAGCATGCAGACAAAAGAACTTGGGTCTGGGGACACACCCTCTTCTTGCATCTGCTCAAAACAATCCAACACATTTCCAATCTGCCCATGTAAAGCATAACCTGTGATAAGGGCATTCCAAGTGACTACATCTCGACAAGGAAACCCGTCCAGCACTCCTTGAGCTTTTCCCATTGCACATGATATTCCTGAATTTACACCTTTGTCTTCATAGCTTAAATGTCAGCTTCTATAAAGCTTCCTTTGATTCTACGGTGTCGTATTGCTGCGTATTCGAGGTGTGAAAACCACCCAAAAGTCGTGTGTGTGATTTGATACTTTGTACATACTTAGTTGTTATGTTTGCTCTTTCATTCTATGCCGAAGATGGAGAAGAATAAGGAATTTTGGTAGATTGGTGACTCGAGATGCAATCTCATGGACCACTTTGATTGTGACCAAGGGTTCGTTTGAAAGCCTGTGGCAGCATAGGAGCATTCCCAATGGGCCAAAAGATACATGCTGAGATCATCCTAAGGGGCCTAGAAAGAGACTCTATTGTTGGTGACATGCGCGTGGACATGTATGGAAAATGTGGCTTTATCAAGGAAGGACGAGAAGCATTTGAGAAATTGACTATCCATGATGTTATATCGTGGACAATAATGCTAGATGCCTATGTTCATAATCATGAAGGTGATATGGCTATGCGATGCTATGAGGAGATGCAACATCAAGGGGGCATGCCAATTCTATTACATATGTTATCTGCTTGAAAGCTTGTGCAACCATAGGAACAGGATAAGTCGACAGAAACTTGATTGAGGTCTTCATCAAAGGAAACGACAAAGATATGGTTGTGCCAAAGAGGCCCACGAAAGAAACAAATTTAGATGGCTATCACGAAAGGAACAAATTTAGATGGCTATTTTCAGGAGCCGTTTTTTTGGAAAAAGGGGAGAGCTTTTTGAATCAAAAAGGGGGGGAGTCTAATTGTGTGGTGAAATGGGGAAAAAGCATGAAAGGAGTTGGATCAAACAGAGAAGAGGGGAGACACCCGGGACGCGTTGTTTTTTTTACGGCGGCTCAGAAGCTGAGAAGACAGAAATGGAGATTAAGGAAGCATAGGGAAGCGAGGAGTTCTGCGGCAAATTTGGTGGAATCAGGAAGCTCTGAAGGGGAATGGGAAAGGAAACCACATCCGCAGTCAGAGATGAGAGGACCCAGAGACGGCCATAGGAAGCATTCATGTAAGGTGTGAGCTTTTCTTCTTCTGAACCAGGCAGGGGAGGAAAGAAGGCATTTTGAGGAACGAGGAGGATGGTGTCATGGATGGTTCTGTTTTCTGATCCCTTACAGGCACTGGGGACAGAGGATTCAACAACATAATGAAGACAAAGCTGAGAAAGGAGGATTAGAGGGAAGAAAAATTGCGGAGCAAAAGCATAAACGGCAGAGACGATGGGGAAATTGTGGAGCAAAAGCACAAACAGCAGAGATGATGGAAGCGCAGGAATGCCTGGAATGACGAGATTGACTTGGTGAAGCTTGAAGAGGCCGTTCACAATATTGCTATACCAGGCCTTTTGTGGGGTGCATCTAAGCTTGTGTCAGTCGTAAAAACTGACAATCATGATGACCATTGAAGATGACTTGATCTCTGTTGACAATTTGATTGAGGATTATTTGACCACAGAGCCTAGAAATGAATATATTCAGAGTTGCGACATTGTTGCTTTCAACAAAATCTTGAGTTTAGAGTGATGTTTGGAGTTCGCTAATTAAACATTTATACCTTAGCGTGAAGGCAGTGGTTGGATTTTCTGTTTCTTTGGGACTACCAGGGGCCTGTGCTACTGCTGAAAACCTCAATGACTGCTTACTGATTATTTAAATTATCAAAGAGTTTGACTAAGAAAAAGCTAATGAGTTTTTCTCCTGAAAAATCTGAGTACCTCTTATTCCAGCACCCAACATAGTTACGTAAAATCTCTAAAAGCCATGCCTATCCACCTACTTCAAGTTCAGAGCTCTCTGTTTTCATCTTTCAAGTCTCTGTTTCCATTGGAGTACTAGAACTTGTTGTTTTTCACTCATATCCATATATCAAAACTGATCTGTAAACTCTTTGCCCCACAAAGCAGAAGGCAAGACAAAAGAAGGCTCCTATTACCATCATCTGAAAACTGAGAACTCGCATCAACCCATTGACTTCAGTAGCCCTGTCATCCTGCTTCACATCTTCAATAACTTCAACTTCATGGTCACTTTCTTTTTACAATTTGTTCTTCTTCTTTTGAGCTTTAGATTTCTCCCTTATTCACCTTGCAATATTCTTCTTCTCCCTCTCTTTCTCACTTATTGTCTTGTGTTGAACACTTCTCTTCTTTTTCCAAAAAAACTACTCATGTTTTTAATTTTTCCCTATTTTCAAGTTGCCCCTTTCTTTCCCTTAATTGCTAGATGGCAAACATGCCCCTTACCACGTAAAATTCCACTCGGGGACTCAAAATCAGAAACGACAGCACATTTTCTTCTCTTCCTGCATGAAGCACGTCTCAAAACTAAAATATCTCAACCACATGTCGAACATGCATGATACCACTTGGGATTTCCATTTATCAACCCGATTCCCACTAGGGATAAGTGTTAGGAAGACAAAAAAATGATATTAGCAAGTGTTACCCCACTTGACTTCACATTGCACCATGTCCCCGGTTTCTCATTTTCACTCACCATGTTTAGCCACCCCCTCATTTGGAACATAGAGTGTGAACAAACCTTTATTAAAAGCTTCAAAAGCATCTGACAAAGACAAACTCATTTTCCTAAAAATTTGCTTCATAGAGTACTGTACAAAACAACTCATAACTTTGATGGGACCTAAAATATGCCAGCACTGGCTATGGCACTTGCCGGATCTCATGCACACAACAGACAACCCCACCACATGGCCTCGCAGTGGGCGAGGATCGTCTGTAATACACCGATGTACACTACATAGACTTAATTATCCGTTTGTAGCTGATATGTAGTCCAACGTTTACCTTCCCTTATCCTCAGAGCGAGATCCCATAACATGTAGACATAGTGCCTCACCACACAAACATCAAGAAGCTCCCCTTGGCTGATTGTCGTGGCTCCACTACGACTCTCCTACACCTTGGGGATTGGCCCCAAGATGCGTCGCTCCAACATATAAAACATAACACACAAAATCCTCTCTTTTCTTGTTTTGTATGATCCATGAATATATAAATCCTCACCAAACAGTCCCAAGGAAAGCATACAATTGACCTATAACAAAGGCTCCTTTCCACTCAGCATATAATTCATGTACTAGGAAGACAATTGCTATGCAATCTAGGACTGACACCATGTCTTGCATCATGCATACTGCATATGATCCTAGTGCACAATGCAATATTTATCAAATCAGCATTTTGTGATGTGGACAAAACAACCCTTTCAT
This sequence comes from Lygodium microphyllum, assembly GCF_053477565.2. Taxonomy (NCBI): domain Eukaryota; kingdom Viridiplantae; phylum Streptophyta; class Polypodiopsida; order Schizaeales; family Lygodiaceae; genus Lygodium; species Lygodium microphyllum. The sequence goes on along the minus strand of NC_141163.1, from coordinate 87,210,343 downwards.
GATTTTCACTAAATGTATGCTTCAATGTATGGAGACTAGCACCGATTTCTCGTGCTACTAGCCCCTTAAACTCAATTATCGCAATTCTAAATGAAATGCACAATCAAATGTTACCAAAAATTCAAACCCTCTCAGCCCTCTTAATCTCTTAACATCACCCTTTCCCTCTAACGTTTAGGTTATGCTGCGTTGCATAGGTATAGGGTATTATTTTGTATGTATTTTTCACATAAAATGAAAGAAACATGATTTATAACGCACAAAAAAAGCCAAAATGAAGCCAAACTTCATGCCTCATCTTTATTATATAGCCACAACCACAAATCATAAATTTCTAGATTTTTATAACATGAAAATCCTAATTTTTTCCATTTTTAGCTATTTTTCTCTATTTATTTATGCATAAAAATAGATTTTTTTAAATTTATGAGTAGTGAGTGATTATAATAGCTGAAAGATGTTTTATCTCAAAATTTTATCCTATGTGCATCTCTTTTTCGCACCCGAAACCAATAAATCCTTCATTTTTACACTAAGAAGGCGCTTTTGGGCTATAATTTAATTCTTATGACTATTTATCAGTATGGGTCTACAATTTTTTTAATGCACATCCCTCAATCATATTACAAAAAATCTCCAAACCATTTTTTGTTCTTTATGAATTCCATTTCAACCATCAAACATTAAACAAAAGGAAATTTCCTTTGTAAAAATAGGGCATATCGCTTATTTGTGTGTTGTGGGCTTTTTAATTATATTTTTTGGATTGCCAATGGACCGACTAGCAGCAAATCTTCAATGCACAACATCTCCCCTCAATCTCCTCTTGATCTTGGAGCAATCGGAGGCAAGCATCCTTCAACCGGTCTTCATTCTTCTTCATGTCCATGAACTGCCCCATAAAACACCATATTGGGGAATATGGGAATTTTCCATAAGTTTGGGACACGTGGTCCAATCTTTGGATTTGTCATAACTTGAATACTATAACTCCAAATTGAGCACTCTATAGCTCAACAGATTCCACTTTTCAAGCACTTTCCAATGATAGGTCACATCATATAGTTTTGAGAAACTTATCGGCATGTTATCCGGATGCCACCTTTCTAGTACTCAAAAAATGGGAATTGGGAGATTCCCAAACTCACTAATATTATGTTTTAAAGGGAGAGAGGGGGAGGAGAGAGAAAGACTAAAGAAATAGATTTTTAAATCCTCCATTAAAATGGTCAAGCTTGCAGCCACTTTGTTCCTCTCCCTGCCCTAATCGAGAATCTCCCTCTCTCTCCCCAAATGGGTTTGAATCGGAGAGGTATCGAGCAAAAATGAGGAGGTGCATTGACACCTTCCTCTATTCGAGAGTTTTTGCATTAGTTTTAAGGCTTTTATTAAGCCTAAAGTTTAAAACATTAAAATAACCAGTTCATCTTTTTGTGTTCACACTATCTCGCAAGTGGATTTTTCAATTTTGAAGTCCCAAACAAACTCCAATTTGCAATCCGACTGGATAGGTAGCTTCTTGGCGTCGAACTCCATCAATTTGGTCTCTTCCATGCACTTTACGGCTTCCCAATCCGGTACCTGCTTTATAACGCCGAACCTTGTGGGGATTAAGTGGGAGGTCAAACGACCTCTGATTGACAAATCGAGACTAATGTTGGATTCTTGATGTCAAAATGCATCTAGGAAAACTCTAGCTCAGCCATTTTCCACCATTTGATTTTTCATAAAAATTGGCTCGTTGACTCGTCCCAGCCATGTTTTCGCTTTAAAACGAGCTCGAACCGCTTCTAGATCGGCTTAAAGTTGGCTCCTAAAATGCAGCTCTCACTGGCGACCATGGGATAGGGTGTCTCAGCCCGTCAAATCCCATGAACGAATCTGCACATGCATAATCATAAAGAGCATCAAGCTGATACAAAATAGATACACAACAAAAGATATCACAGCTCTCACCCTACCCCCTGCCAAAACCAAGGCATGAATTCCATGAGGAGTAGGCCTAGCATAATTTGATAGAAAGCCCAAAGCTAGTCACTAACCTCCTGCTCCAACATGGCCAAGCTAAAAAGAACTATCAAAGAGGTCATCCTAAGTGGTGGTCTGAACTACCTACCTAACGCAGGACAACTCAACGAGGAGTTCCGACGAGGCAAGGAATCCTATAGCCTAATCAAGAAATATTATCTTTTAGCATACTTGCCTTTTAGGCCTTTATTTTCCATACTCGGGCATGTAAAAAGGAGGGAGCTGAGCATAATGACCCAAGGAGAACAAGGCATCGGCCTCGGGTGTTGTCTCCATATCCAAGAACCTACCAAGCCCTCGCAAGGCGACACTTAATCCTTTTCTAACGCTCACTTTCATTTCCGCTCCAACCGTCTCGCATTCTTATTCTTAGTTTTATAGCTAGCTGCCACCCCCAGGAAGACAAGGCATTGACCTTGGGTTTGGACTCATCCCTAGGAACCCACCAAGCCTTCGCAAGGTGATGAACAACTACTCAATGATTTTTCTTTCTTTCCTTTTCTATTTTTATAGGGGTTAGAACCCCTTTTTACACACCGTTCTATATTCATATATTTTCAGCTATTCAAGATTTTGCTTCTTTGCATCATCATTTTGTCTGGGAGACTTTTCTAACTGCCTCACAACTAGTAGAAACTCCTAGAATAGCCACCTAGCAGGTCAAAAAAATAGGGTCACTAGGATTGCTATCCAAAACAGGTCTTTCAATGCTTTGCAATGCCTTTGCAAGAGGCAACAACTACTCAAACCTCCCACAACCATACTAATCTATACCTGGGACTAGATGCCTTGATTTCTGGTCCTCAACAAGAAAAGAAATCCCTCACAAGTAACTAGACATATATAGTGTAAAAACAAGGTAATCATAAGGAAAGATATCACTTGGATTGGGCCATGAGAAGCGTCAATGCAGCAAAGGATCCCCCCAGGTTTCATGTAATCTGTCTAGCACAACACTAAAACAAAAAAGTTAACCACACCCACACTAAACAAACAAATGGCCCTCTTGGCCTAAAATGGGTAGGTCATTCTAATCCATGCAATACATGGTCTTCTTGGCATATACACCACATCCTATCAAACTAACCAAGATACCAAGGATAACATAAAATATGAGGATTAGCCTCATACTACTCATGCGAGTCAGCTAAAAGCTTGATCTAGGCCCTTTGTAGATCCACTAGCCCAAGCCTTTCTACTGATATCTCAGTAATAAGGGCCATCTCTTCTTGGGTACTATGAGCTAAATGAATGACATCATTGGGTTGATATAACTCATCTTCTTGGTCATCATTCAAATGGATCACTTGTCCCAACTTTCTAGAAACTCCTCCTATAGGGAGAATCACGGATTTATGATCATTCAACTCTTCTCTAATTGGACCCTTACATATGTCAATGTTACGGTCCAAACTAGGCACATCACATGGATGCATCTTAGGATGGTGCATATTGTAAGATGTAGCATTATGGAATTTAGTTGCATCCTATTGGGAATCCACCAAAGCATGTCCACATGCAATTCATGGCCCTTCATCTGGCACACCAACCATAAATTTTGAAATTTTGGGTCTCCAAACCCATCTCATATTTCTTTTCATATTCTTAGACAGCCTCATTTTTCCACATTGATCTAATGGACTCAATGTGGACTTATTGCTATAGCCAAATGGCCTCACATCCTTAGCGCTTCTACTCAGCATAGGTGGACCTTGGGCATGGTACACATTATTCATATGAGATATCTTTACTTGTCTTTTTCCACTCTGCAACTGCTTATTCATAGGAACCATGCTTTTACTAAAAGGAATAGTATCTACTTGAAAGCATGTTTCATCCATAAATTGAGAAGGCTTTCCAAGAACCTTACTGGCAACACAACTAGGACCACTCATAGTGTGCTTATCCATACTCATAGGCCCAATGGTCCTATCAATGCCGCCATTGCAACTACCTCTCATGGAACTAATGCAAGCCTTGATGGGACTTGCTTGGCATGGAATCTTTTTATCCCCAAGAGGCATATTATCACTACTCATCGAATTGCCATTTCCTAATTGTAGAGTTTGGCTATCAAGATCCCCTACCAAGTTTTTCTTGGTATTAGCGAAAGGATTTTCTCTTTGAAAAATTGACTAGATATTTGGATGCACTTGCAACAAGTGGGGGAAACCCCAAAAGTTTTCCCAACATCTTTGAATATACTCCTCATAGTCAATTTCATGCCCTTTGGCCTCATGTAATGACTTAGGATCTTGCATCCTCTCTTGGATTTGCATATTAATCTCTAAGCCACTCATAAAGAGCTCACATAGCACATCACTTGGCAATATAGTAGCTCTTCTTGGCCAAAGCCTAAGAATATCGTCAAAGGCTCTAGCATATTCTTTAGGAGAAGGGTAAGACTCTTGTCTTATCTACATAAGCTATCCTAAGACCTGGGTCATACGCACCTTCTTTTCACATTCATCTAGAAATTTATCGTACAACTCCTTGAATGATTTAATTGACCCTCTTGGGAGGCTCCTGTACCATTTCCTTGCTTCTCCCTTCAGGGTGCTAGAAAATACAAGCATCCGATGAATATCCTTGAGCCCACTTGCAAGGCAAGTTAGGCCATATTTTTTTAAGTGCAACATTGGGTCCTCATTTACCAACCCATGAAATACTAGGAGATCCTGATAAGGAGGAGGGCATTTAGTCCTCTCCTTTGGGATTAGCAATGGGCCATTAAAATCTTCATATTCATGACCTAACTCTAGTGTCTTGGGGTCTCAAACCTCTTCCATTTCCACATTTATTGGTGTAGGGAGGTCCTATAGCTCATTGAGTGGTCTAGGGAGTCATATAGCTCTTAGCATGCCATTCCAATCCTGTCTTGGAGGATCTTCCATATCTTGCCCCTTCCTAGGCAGTTCCATGATGGCTTTATCTAGGAGCTTTTTCCCTCATCAAAAGAAAACTTATCCTTAGCACTTAGAACCTGGGGACCATGCCTTTTAAGCAACGGTTTTCCCTTTACAGCTAGGGCTTCTAACATCCTTGTAATACCTAAAATTTTGGCATGATGCCCCACCACATGGGATGTTTCAGCCATAACTGCACTCCATTGTATATCAAATTTTTTTCCATGGCACTACGGCTTTAGCATAATCACTTGTTGATGCCATGACCACCATATCTTCTAATATACTTGTTCCATGCCCTCTAGGTTGATGGATGGTTATACATGATTTCTCTTGGGTAGAGACCACACCAAGGTGAACCTCGGCCCATGCCATCGCATTAGAGGATGGGGTAACCACTAACTCATTACTCTTATCATCACCTAAATTATCTTTTGTAGAGGACTCATGCTCTATATAATTAACTAAATTCATCAGTAAGTTTTGTATAGGGAAAGCCAAGGTTTTCCACCCTTGAATGAACCCCATTTTATGGCCAGCTTAGCACACTACTAATGGAAATTTATAAACTTAGGTCCCTTTATAACCTAGATTCGGAAACCGCCACTTATAAGCAGCTCTCAAAAAACACACCGCTGATGTGACCTAAAATGGGCCGGCACTGGCTATGGCACTAGCCGGACCTCATGCACACAACAGACAACCCCACCATACGGCCTCGTAGGCCAAGAGCATCTGTAATACACCGATGTACACTACATAGACTTAATTATGCGTTTATAGTTGATATGTAGTCCAAAATTTACCTTCACTTCTCCTCAAAGGGAGATCCAATAACATGTAGGCATAGTGCCTCGCCACACAAACATTAGGAAGCTCCCCTCGATGGCGATTGCCATAGCTCCACTACGACTCTCCTACACCTCGAGGATTGGCCCCAAGATGCATCGCTCCAATATATAAAACATAACACACAAACTCTTCTCTTTTCTTGTTTTGTACGATCCATGAATATATAAATCCTCACCAAACATTCCCAAGGAAAGAGTGTTGAGATATCGAGCTCCACTCATGATATGCCAAGGTGATCGTTGTGTATTTATGTCACCGACTTGTCAGTTGGCAGATGCGGTTGGTACACCGCCCATGAATAATAGCTAGATGACAACTATCCTTATCTACTCTAGTTTGTGGCTCAGTTAGTATGCCACCTTAGTTAGTTAAGTTTGGTTTGAGACCCATATATAGGGTTCTTCTATTTCTATATACTTGAGTTCTTTTTTGGCTTACACAACTAAGAAGAGGAAAACAGTTTTCAGCCTCCACCTTTGTGTGTATTCCCCCATTGTGCAAGCAAGAAAGCTACAAGTGAGACTCCTTCCTTCTCTCCCACAATCTTGACTTGGTATCAAAGCCTTGTTTGTGGTAAGGAGCTCAAGAAAGCAAGCCAAGTTCATGGTGTTCTGGTAAGAGGACCAGTGTTGCTTTCATTTTTTTGTTTTGGGAGCAAGTCTCTGTAGGTAGCACAGTCGGAAAGTGCAAGAGTGCATTGCCTCAGATTGAGATGCCCTTCGCGGTGTAGCAAGAGGGTAGTATATGCTGCGGGTAAGGGCTTTAGACCTTGGTTGCTCTGTTCTTTTTATTTGAGGCCATTTCAGGGCCTGTTTTGGAGGCGGAAGTTTTCTGCACACACTTAGGAAAAGGCCCAGTTTTATGCTGTGCGACCCACTGTTCTACAAGTCGGTGAAAAGTTACTGTAGAAATTGCATCATATGCCTGTGCGCAGAGACATTGGGAGTTACAGAATCATCCTTATTTCCTGTTGATGCAAAATCGTCACTAGGAAGTGACCGTGTGGTCAAATACCACTTTCGTCAGTTTTGCAGATTTGCCCTTGTGAGGCTGAAGCTGTGTTCTTTGCAGTGACAGAATTTTTTGCAGTGTTCTGTAATGGCGTTTGATTCTCTTTCACAGATTGTCACTGAAAAGCTTAACAAGAACAACTTCCAAGCATGGAAGTTTAGAATGGCGAATTTCCTTATGGGAAAAGGATATTGGGAATTTGTTGCAGGAAATGAAAAAGAACCAGTTTTTCCTGATATTCCCAATCATGCAGGCATTTAAAGCATGGCATGAGAGAGCCAGGAAAGTTATGTATTGGATGTCTATCAGCATTTCAGACTCTATGATTGTGCATATTCAAGATGCAAGTACGCCAAAGGAGGCATGGGATACTTTGTCAAAAATGTATAGCACAAATACGCAAGCCAGGAAAATGCAGCTCAAACAAGAGTTGCACAATGTGCAAAGAGAAAATATGAGCATCAATGACTACCACATGAAGGTGAAGAAGATTGCAGATGCACTTGCTTCCATTGGGTGGCCAGTGGAAGATGATGATTTAGTTTCTGTGACCTTAAATGGTCTAGGAAAGGATTATGCACAGTTCCAAACATCCATTTCCATCCGTGAAAGATTTCCTGATTTTGAGGAGTTGATTGCTCTTCTAATTTCTGAGGAGCAGAGAAATGGTGGTGCATCTTCTTCAGGAGGAACTTCAAAACAAGCTCTTCTACTCAAATGCTAGAAGAGGTAGAGGCAGAGGTAGAAGAGCCCGATCTGGAGGCCGTGGTAGAAATCAGAATATGTAGCAAACTCAAGAAAACCAGTCCTATGGAGGAGGACGTGGTAACTCTAGAGGCAGGGGGAGCCAAAGAGGTTGTGGTGGATGGCAAAGAGGCCAAAATGCAAACAGTAATGTTGAATGCTACTACTGTGGTAAAATGGGTCATATGACTAAAGACTGCTATAAAAAGCAGAATGACATCATGAATGGAAAATTGCAACAAGGGAACTATGCATCTTCTAGTAGACAGGGTGATGACAGAAATGAGCATTTGTTTATGGTGCAGCACATGAACAATTTTGTGACAAGTGCAGAAGAAAGCAACGATGTATGGTATGTTGACTCAGGTGCATCAAACCACATGACAAGTCATGCAGAATGGATGGAGGATGCAAGAAAAATGGAAAAACTAGGATTTGTGGAGACTGGTGATGATACTGCACATCCTATTGTGCAGATTGGAAAAATTCCTTTGTCTATGAAGGATGGGAAAAAGAAATACCTGTCCGATGCATTTCATGTCCCGAATATCACCAAGAATCTGGTTTCTGTTGGTCAAATGGTTGAGCAGGGCTTGCAGGCCAGATTTAATCCTCATGGATGCTTTGTTGAGGATATGAAAAATAAAGGTTGCTTGATAGCAAAAGGAAAGAAGAATGATAGAATGTTTACGTTGGATGCAGACATGCCTGAATTGAGTGCATCAATGTTTGCACATGGGACCGGTGTAGTTGCAGATATTGATATCTGGCATAAACGCATTGGTCATGTTAATGTACAGCGACTTAAATCAATGCATGCCCAAAATATTGTTGCAGGATTGCCTAAATTCAAGGTTGCAGAAATGCATAAGGTATGTGAAGCCTGTCAATTTGGAAAACAGGCAAGGAAACCATTTCCTAGACATGTTCAAGAGAGTAAGAAGCCATTGGAATTAATCCACTCTTATGTGTGGACTACTAAAGCTGCATCTCTTGGAGGCTGTCATTATTTGTCACTTTTATTGATGACTAAGCAGAAAAGTTTGGGTGTATTTTATGAAAAAGAAAAGTGAAGTTTTTGGGCATTTCAAAACTCTTAAAGCTATGGTTGAAAAAGAATCAGGCCTGCAAATAAAATGCCTAAGGTCTGATGGAGGGGGAGAGTACCTCTCAAATGAGTTTGCAAGGTTCCTGCAGGAGCATGGCATAAAGCAGCAATATTCATGCAGTCATACCCATAACAAAATGGAATTGTAGAAAGGAAAAACAGGCATATTGGAGAGGTATCTCGTGCCATGCTCAATGAAAAAGACTTGCTACTGGGCTGAAGCACTTGCTACAGCAGTCTACATAATGAACAGGACTCCCACTGCAGCAATACATGGGATGAATCCAGAGGAGAGGTATACTGGTAGGAAACCAGATATTTCTCATTTGAAGATTTTTTGTTGCATTGCCTATGTTCATGTGCCAGATGAGTTGAGATCCAAGTTGGATCCAAAAGCGGAGAAGTGTATCTTTATTGGTTGTTCTCTACAGCAAAAATGGTATAGATGCTATAACCCTTCTACTCGTAAGTTTACAGTGAGCAGAGATGTTGTTTTTGATGAGATGAGTAGCTGGTATAAACCAGTAAATGTGATTGATAATGTAGATGTACAAAATGGTAATGCTGCACAGAATTCACAGCAGCAGTCACAAGATATTAGTGGACCTGGAGCGTCCTCTAGCAGTGGTTCACATTCTTCGCCATGGACAGGCAGATTGAGATCAGGAGAATCTTCTCAAAGAAATGCAGATAGTGGTATGCAGGTATCACGAAAAGGAAAAGAGAAGGTAGATCAGCCCATGTTTGATGTGAATGCAGGTCATTCTTATGTGGATGGTGAATCCAGTGGCTCAGAACAGAGCATTGATGATGAGTTGGGTATTCCTTCTATTGTTACACCTGGAGTAAGGAAGACCAGGGATGTTTTGAGAGCACCTAGGAGTGAACCTACTTTGCGCAGGTCTACCAGAGCTAGGTATCCTGTGGATAGACTGAAATATGATGGATTTACAGCCATTCACTATGCATATATGGTCAAAGTGATATAGGAACCAGAACCCACTTCTTTTGAGCAAGCCATGGGAAAAGAAAAATGGGAGAAAGCCATGGATGAAGAAATGGATGCCTTGGAAGCAAATGCTACATGGGAATTGGTACCTTTGCCTAAAGATAAGAATGCAATTGGTTGTAAGTGGGTTTATAAGGTGAAGCACAATGCAGATGGTTCTGTGAACAGATACAAGGCAAGATTAGTAGTCAAGGGGTATTCACAAACATATGGCATTGATTATGAAGAAACATTCAGTCCGGTTGCAAGGATGGCAACCGTAAGAGCAGTCATTGCTATGGCTGCATCAAAGGGATGGTCTTTACATCAGATGGATGTAAAGAATGCCTTCTTACATGGTGATTTGCAAGAAGAGGTATATATGGAGCAGCCACCAGGTTACGTGCATGCTATTCATCTTGAGTTGTTTGCAGGTTGAAGAAAGCCTTGTATGGCTTGAAGCAAACACCTAGAGCATGGTCTGACAAGATAGGATAGTATCTTGTCACTATTGGCTTTCAAACTTCCAAGGCAGATTTCTCACTTTATGTGAGAAAAACAGAGAAAGGTATTATGCTACTTGTCATTTATGTTGATGATTTGATTATCACAGGTGACAGTGATGAAGATATCCTTCATGTGAAAATGCTATTGAAGTAGAAGTTTGAGATGAAGGATTTGGGAGAGCTGCATTATTTCTTGAGCATTGAGGTGATTAGATCACCAAGTGGCATACAGCTCTTGCAGAGGCAGTATGGATTGGACATGCTGTCCAAATATGGGATGACAGGTTGTAAGCCTATTTCAGTTCCTTTGGAGCAGAATGTGAAGTTGAGCGCAGATGCAGGTGAGCTTCTGGAAGACCCTACTATGTACAGACGCATAGTAGGAAGTTTGATTTATATGACTATTACTAGGCCAGATTTGAGCTATGTTGTTGGATTGGTAAGTCAGTTTATGCAGGCTCCAAGGAAACCGCATTTGGATGCGGCTAGACGTATACTCAGGTATGTGAAGTCCACATTGCAGTATGGACTACTTTATGAGACTAGGGTTCAGATACAGTTACATGGATACACTGATGCTGATTGGGCTGGTAGTTTTTCTGATAGACGATCTACCAGTGGATATGTGTTCTCTTTTGGAAGTGTTGCAGTCACTTGGAGCAGCAAGAAACAGGCTACAGTTGCCTTGTCGAGCACAGAGGCTGAGTATAGGGTCACAGCAATGGTTGCATGTGAGGTAGCTTGGTTGCATAAGCTACTTTATGATATGCATCAGCCTACAGATGGGCCAGTTGTCATTTATTGTGACAACATGAGTAGTATACACTTGGAAAATAACCCAGTCTATCATGCTAGAACAAAGCACATTGAGGTGCATTATCACTATGTGCGAGAGAGGGTTTTACTAGGTCTTATTGATCTAGTTTATGTCAGCACAGAGGAACAGGTAGCTGCCATATTCACGAAGGCATTGGGCGTAGAGAAGCTGCGCAAGTTCAGAGACCTGCTTGGTGTGCAGGAATTGGGATTGAGCTCGAGGGGGAGTGTTGAGATATGGAGCTCCACTCGTGATATGCCAGGGTGACGATTGTGCATTTATGTCACCGACTTGTCAGTTGCAGATGCGGTTGGTACACCGCCCATGAATAATAGCTAGATGACAGCTATCCTTATCTACTCTAGTTCGTGGCTCAGTTAGTATGCCACCTTAGTTAGTTGAGTTTGGTTTGAGACCCATATATAGGGTTCTTCTATTTCTATGTACTTGAGTTCTTTTTTAGCTTACACAACTAAGAAGAGGAAAACAGTTTTCAGCCTCCACCTTTGTGTGTATTCCCCCATTGTGCAAGAAAGAAAGCTACAAATGAGACTCCTTTCTTCTCTCCCACAATCTTGACAAAGCGTACAACTGACCTACAAGAAAGGCTCCTTTCCACTTAGCATATAAGTCATATCCTAGGAAGACAATTGCTATGCAATCTAGGACTGATACCATGTCGTGTGTCATGCATAGTGTATATGATCCTAGTGCACAAACAATATTTATCAAATCAGCATTTTGTGATGTGACCAAAATAGCCCTTTCATGATTTTCACTAAACATATGCTTCGATGCATGGAGACTAGCACCGATTTCTTGTGCTACTAGCCCCTTAAACTCAATTATTGTAATTCTAAATGAAATGCACAATCAAATGTTACCAAAAAGTCAAACCCTCTCAGTCCTCTTAATCTCTTAACATCATTGTTTCCCCTAACGTTTAGATTATGTTGTATTGCATAGGTATATGGTATTACTTTGTATGTATTTTTCACATAAAACAAAAAATAAACAAAGCAAAACCAAATCCAAACTTCATGTCTCAGCTTTTTTATATAGCCACAACCATGAATCATAATTTTCTAGATTTTTATAATGCAAAAATCCTATTTTTCTCAAAATTTAGCTATTTTTCTCTATTTATTTTTGCATAGAAATAGATTATTTTTTTACTTATGATTAGTGAATGATTATGATAGCTGAAAGATATTTTGTCTTAGAATTTTATTCCATGCGCTTCTCTTTTCTCCACTCGAAACTAATAAATCCTTCATTTTAACACTAAAAATGCACTTTTTGGGTTATAATTTAATTATTACGACTATTTATCATCACAAGTCAGCAATTTTTTAATGCAAATCCCTCAATCATAATACAAAAAAGATCCAAACAATTTTTTGTTCCATATGAATTCCATTTCAACAATCAAACGTCAACAAAAAGTAAATTTTCTTTGTAAAAATAGCACATACCGCTTATTTGCGTGTTGCAGGTTTTTTGATTATTTTTCTGGGTTGCCAACAGACCTCGACCAGCAAAAAATCTTCAATGTTGGACATCTCCCCTCAACCTCCTCTTCATCTTGGAGCAATCCGGGGGCCAAGCATCCTTGAACCTTTCTTTATTCTTCTTCGTGTGCGTGAACTGCCCCTTAAGGGGAGAGAGAGGGAGGAGATAGAAAGACTAAAAAATAAAAATTTTAAATCCTCCATTAAAACGGGCAAGCTTGTAGCCATCTTGTTCCTCTCCCTGCCCTTGATTGAGAATCTCCCTCTCTCTCTCCAAATGGATTTGAATCGGAGAGGCATCGAGCAAAAATGAGGAGGCGCATTGACGCTTCCCTCTGCTCAACAGTTTTTGCATTAGTTTCAAGGCTTTTATTAAGCCTAAGGTTTAAAGCATTAAAATAACCAATTCATCTTTTTGTGCTCACATTGTCTTGCAAGTGGCTTTTTCAATTTTGAAGGCCCAAACGAACTTTGATTTGCAATTCGACTAGACACGTGGCTTCATGGCGTCGAACTCCATCAACCTAGTCTCTCCCATGCACTTTACAGCTTCCCAATCTGGTAGCTAATTTAAAATGCCAAACCTTGCGAGGATTAAATGGGAGATCAAATGACCTCTAATTGACGAATCGAGACTAGTGTTGGATTTCTAATGTCGAAATGCATCTAGGAAAACTCTAGCTCGGCCTTCGGCCATCATTTGATTTTTCATGAAAATTGGCTCGTTGACTCGTCCTGGCCATATTCTCGCTTTAAAACGAGCATGAACCGCTTCAAGATCGCCTTAAAGTCAACTCTTAAAATGCAACTCTCATGGATCACCAAACTTTAAAAATGAAAGTTGTAGCTCTCTTTCTAATATAAAACTCTTCAGAAGAACTCAGAGTCAAACTCCTTGATCTTGTGCCTTGAAACAGCTCTGCACAGTTTGCAGTCTTAAACTCCTTCATGTTCTATACAGCAAACACAACTACTCTATTCCAAAAGAACAATCTTGCATTGATGAAGAGTCGCGGGAGCTTCGAACTTTACAAACTCTGATCTATTATTTTCTTGCCTACAAATCCTTTCATATTTCCAGTAACTGCATTCAACACCCGACCATAATACATATTCCCTGCTACATACCCAGTTTTAGATGTAGATACCATTCATCTCCACTCTTCTTTGCCAATGGGAAGCCTCACTCAACAGCTAGCAAACATCTTAGCATGTGTTACCCCACTTGACTTCACGAAACATCATGTCCCCGGTTGCTCATTTTCACTCACCATGATTAGCCACCCCCTGGTTTGGAACACAGAGGGTGAACAAACCTTTATTAAAAGTCTCAAAAGCATCTGACAAAGATAAACATCTTTTCTTGAAAATTTACTTCATAGAGCACTATACAAAACATCTCATAACTTTCTAACCAAGTCTCGGATTTCCAAGCTTTAAAAAGGAAAGTTGTAGCTCTCTTTCCAATCTATAGGTCTTCAAACCAAGTCAGAGTTAAATTCCTTGATCTGCTGCCCTGAAACATCTTTGCAGAGTTTGTAGTCTTAAATTCCTGCATGCAGTCTACTTCAGACATCGACCTTCCAGAGACCATAACTTTTGCATTCTTGCTCGAATCAACACCAAACTTGACAGAGACCTTTAGTAGGTGTCAAAGCACAATTTTAATATTCTATTCATCATTTACAACCATATGATCAACACTAGATTTCAAAAAACTGAATCAGGCCCCAAACAATAAACTAGAATCAATCTACTTTATGTAGAGTATGTACATTAGCTACATCCCCTTTAGTTACAAGATTTTGCATATATATTCCTTTAGATGGAACCCATTGATTCTACTATTGTGAATAGTCCCATCTAAATCTTGTAGCAAGTAAGAGCCAATTTTAAACTTCTTCTTGATGAGGAAAGGTCCCTCCCACCTAACTCGAAACTTGGTTTGAAAAGTAGAGTCCAAGCTATTGTCATATCTCATAACCAGCATTCCCTCTACAAGATTCTTCTTCCTCAACTATGTATTAAACCATTCCCTTCTCTTCACTGTCTTCTTTTCATAGCATTCCATTACTCGTTTCCTATCCAACTGTAGGGTATGCAAGTTCAGTCCTCTGTCGATTCCCAATTTTGTTTAACCTAACTGATGCTTTCTTACAAACTCCATCATAAGAAACATGGCATTCATAGGTAAGAAAGCATCTTGACCATAATACTAACTGAAAAGGGTTGAATCCTATACTTGTCTTCTACATTGTTCTACAAGCCCACAAATCTTGATGTAGATAATTGTCCCAATCTCTAGGATGATCTTCTACCAACTTAAAGAGAATCTTCTGTAATGTTCCATTGAATGCTTCCACTAGTCCATTACACTGAGGGTAATAAGGAGTAGCAAATCTATGTTTCAAGTCTAGTCTCCCTGTTAATTCTCTCAATAGCTTATTTCTAAAGCCAGGACCTTAATCTGTCACTATTTCTAGTGGTATTCCAAATCTACAGCATATGTCCTCCATGAGGAACTAAGTTACATACTCTTTCTTGCAATTCCTTGTAGCCTTAGCTTTAGGCCAATTGGTCATATAATCAATTGCAGTAATGATGTAAGAATTTTCTATTTTTGTACCAGGCAAAGGTCCAATAAAATCCAAACCCCATTTCTTAAACGGTCCATAGGCAACAATGGCTTTAGCAAGTTCTGAAATTAGTACTCTTTTTGCATATGATTGACAAGCATGACAACTTTTACACCAATGAGCAACATTAGCACTTAGACTAGGCCAAGTAAGTCTTGCTAATAGAAATTTCCTTTTAGTAAGCTAAAAACCAAAATGACCACCACATGCTTCCTCATGACAAGAAGATAAACAAGCCAGAATCTCAAAACTATCCAGCACCCTTCTTAGTACATTATCAATCCCTTTCATGTACAACTGATCATTTATGAGCACATATGCCTTGGCCTTTCTGATAATGGTATACATTTTGTATTTATTAGCCAATGACTTTAATTCCCTAGTTTTTAGAAACTCTTCAATCATATGAAAGCTCTCCCTGCCCTCATATCTAGGATTATCCACCCTCATTGCAACAACATACTAGGAAATAGCATTTTTAGTCAATCCATGAGCTCTACAGTTGTTATCCCTACCAATATGCCAAATTTCAAATTTTTGCAGCTACCTCATGAGGCCTTTTATCTTAAAAATTCAGTCTTTCAAAATATCTTTATTGGCTTTCCAAACATTTTGAACGTGTCTAGCCACCAACATAGCATCTCCTTTTGCAACTATCTTCTTGTATCCCAGTTGAATACACTGTTTTAGGCTAGCATGTAAACTCGCATATTCAGCTTCATTGTTACTTTGTATCTCTTTACTCTCTTCACTTCCAGAAAAGACTTCTTGATTTTCAGCATCCATAATGACAACACCCAATCCTCCCTTTTGTAACTGCCATAAAAAAACAAGGTAGCATCTTTATCCTTCATCTCCTCATGAATTTGTGGATGCAGAATCAGATTCTATCTTATAATAGCTGCACTTTCAACACATTCTTTATAAGTCAAAATATCAGCTAAGATAGCTCGTACAGTATCCTCCTTCAAACATGTAAATTCAAATTCTTGCAAAGCCAGCAATCACTTAGTAACCCTTGGAGCATTTTCAACAGATCTCAAAACCTGTGGAAGCAATTGAGAACCAATAAGTACTACAAATGGTTTTGGAATCAAGTATGATTTCATCTTTTAACTGCATATACCAGCCCCGTACCAATAATTCTTCTTCCATCCAAGCTTTTTCAGTTGCTCCAATGGATCTGCTTATATAAAACACCAGCCTCATATAAGACATCCTTTTCCCTTTTGCATTAAAATGGCTCCCATTGCATTTTTCCCAACACTGATACTAATGAAGAAAGGTTCATCCCAGTTTGGAGAAATGAGAACTGGCAAAGTGCTTAACTTTTCTTTAATCTGCAAGAATGCATCCTCTTCAATTTGCGTCCAAACTAAAGGATCCCTTTGAGTTTCTTTCTGTAAAGGATATACATATTCAGTCAGCATATGGAATGACCTTGATAGATACCTCAATTTTTGAACAAATCTCATCAATTCTTTTATATTTTTCAGAGAATCCATAAGAAGTAAAGCCTCCACTTTATTAGGCTTAGGTGAAATACCATTAGTAGACACGTCATGACCCAAGAGTATCACTCTAGTTCTTGCTATCTTACATTTATCGGGGTTCAACTGACCACCATCCTCATCAAGTCTGCAAAACACTTCATCAAGTTTTTTAGAGTATAATGCCCTTGAGCTATACACACAAAAGTCATCCATAAACACCCACAAAGATTTCCCAATGAAAGGGGCAAATACCCAATTAACCCATCTTGAAAAGCTAACGTATGCATTCATCAGACCAAAAGGCATCACTGTATAACAGAAGCATCCCCATGGGGTAATGAATATTGTTTTCTTCTTATATTTTTCCGCTATTCTGATTTGAAAATATCTAGAGTTTCCATCGCATACACTGTAAAATTCATGACTAGCCACTTGATCCACGATCTCATCCTGAAACGGAAGAGGGTAGTAGTCCCTCTTAGTAGCTGCATTAAGAGGCTTGAAATCAACACATACTCTCCACTTTCCATTCTTCTTTAGTCTGATTACAACAGGAGACACCCACTCTGCATCATCAATAGGATAGATAAACTCAGCATTAAGAAACTTTTGAATTTCAACTTTAAGTACATTTTTTTGAATTATACCAAATCTCCTAAGTTTTTGAGCCACTGGTTTATACCCTTCTTTCAATTTGATATGGTTCACAATGTTGTTAGTACCCCTCAGTTGGTGATATTCTGTAGCAAACAACTTTGGGGATTTCTAAAAAATGGCTGAATATTCATCTCTTTCATCATTAGTCAAGCCATTTTCCAACATATTCACAAGCTTAGGCAGTCCAACATTCATTTTACGTTGTTGATCACATGTTTCTTGCATGAAGTCTGTACTTCCTGTAGAAATATTTACCACTTTTTTCTCTCTTTTTGAACCTTGGATTGAAATTTTGAAGAGGTCAACATCCCTAGAGATAGACTAGCTTCCCATTCTCTATCTTCCTCATCAAGGTTGGAATTTTTGAATCACTACTTTCATCACCTTCAACATCACTTTCATGTCCACTTTGAATGACGGACCCTGTTTTCATGTCCAAGATCACCCTCTTATGAGCTGGCTTCTCTAGATAGATTTCCAATTGACCTCTATATTAGTCTTGTCTAGATCTCATATCAATCAACCACGGTGATCCCAAGATGAGAGGATATGCCTGAGGTATTGTAGGCATAACATGGAAGTCCAAACATTTCACTTTTGAGCTACTTGCCATTTTAACCTTAAACAGTGACTTCCTTGTCATTTTAAGATGCATTTGCAACATTGCTTCTTCAGTTATTACAAAACTTGCACACCGGCATCAACATAAACTTGATCAAATTTCCTTCCATGTATCCATGCGTGCATGACAAGTATAATGTCTTTCACCTCAGATAGGTATCCCACTTAACATGCCGAGTTTGGGTCTTTCCTTTCTTGATGCTAACAAAACCATGCCATTGCCTCCTCAAAGATAAGTTCATCTACAATAACTGACCATATGTAACATCAGCCTTTTTACCTTTTAAGTTTTCAAGTAGGTTGTAAGGAACTTGATTGAATCCCAAAGAAAAGTCTTCCATTTGAATCTTCCTTTGTGCTCTAGCTTTCCTACTCGTTTCTAGATCGTTTGCAACTTGTTTTCCCTTTCTAATCCTTGCTGCCCTTTGAGTTTCAATTTCAGTATCCCTCTCTCTGACTCTCTTGTTAACAAAAACATCTGCATTTTCCCCATCATCAAACATGTTGGTTTTGATCAAATTCATTAGGACTTCTTTCCAACTGTTGCCTAGCTAGTTCAAGTGGCCTTTGTTCCTGTTGAGGTCTAGCATCTTGCCTAGCATTCCCTTGTGGCATGGGATACATCTCCCCTCCTATTCTTCTTGGATAAGGGCAATTAGGAGCAATATGACCTCTCTCCCTGCAATTAAAGAATTCAAAGTTTTCTCATCTATTC
Organism: Lygodium microphyllum; assembly: GCF_053477565.2. NCBI lineage: Eukaryota > Viridiplantae > Streptophyta > Polypodiopsida > Schizaeales > Lygodiaceae > Lygodium > Lygodium microphyllum. Next base: position 87,191,750 of record NC_141163.1, on the reverse strand, counting down.
CTTGGAGGTCCTCTAAATCTAGGTTGCATTTGAGGTTGCCTTGCTGCAATAGGCTCATATTAAAATTCAGATTTTCCAAATATTCTTCCAATTTATTAATCACATCGTCATTTGGTTTCCTATGGCCTTTCTGAGTCCCATTCTCCACTCTTTCAAATGCCCCATGAAGATTCACAACTTGATGTCTTGCATTTTGTGTAGCAATGTCAACCTGATAAGGCTATAAAAATGCATGCATAGCAATACCTCTTGATTGATTTGACCTCAATTGTATTTTCCTTTACTTTTCTTTAGCTATTTTGACTACATCTTCATATGTATCACGGTCTTTGATTAGAATCTTTTCTCTAATTTCAAGTTAGAGCACTGAGACAAACTTGTCCTTTTTCAAGAACATCATGGGAGGTTGCTCCATACTCTGTGCAATTTCTATCCATTTTGCTTCAAATCTCGTTGCAAATTTAGACACTTCCTCATTTTCCCCCTGCAACATCATTTCCAAAGATTTCCATAAACTCTCAAGAGTTTTCTTAGTTGCAAACATTGTAAGGAACTCATTTTTTACTTCATTCCAATTTGCCCTTGTTTGTTCATTCAGCAAGTTCCACCATAATCTTGTAGAACCTTCAAGTAGCATGCTGATCATTCCAAGCTTATTTGCATTAGTGTCCCTTTGATCTTGGTAAGTCATCCACTCCAATCTCTTGATAAACTGATTAGCATCCTCATTTTCAGTACCAAAGAAGGGTTCATATCTAGAAGCCACCATGCTTGAGTTTGTGTATAAGTTGGTTTCCAAATCTTACACTTCCCAATTGATAAGATCAGCAAGAGATCTTTAACACGGGACATCCTCGGTGGGGGCACCAATCTATGGTAGGTGAATTGGGTAGTTAGCCTCTAAAAACCCCCCAGACAACACCATAGGATAAAGACCAAGGATCTCACCTCAACAAAACCCACAAGACGGCACCACCAAACACACGATAAAAAATTCTTGATCATTTACTCCTCACTGAGACTTCAACTAAACATTTAAATAGTTCAAACCTTCAAGCTTAGATTTTCCTACTTTTAGAGAGAATCTGATGCTGAAACAACCATGATAGAGACTCTGACAATAAGAGCTTTCAGATTCACACAACTCCTATTTTTTAGGGATGTAAACCCCATGCAGCAAACTCCTCCACAAAGTGTAATCGCTTCAAGAAGTACAAAATCTGTTGTAGACCCTCTCTATTATTCTTTCCTCAGAGCACACATAAGTACAAACCAAATACATAGGTAATCAAAGCTTTATACGGCAAATTTTCATGCTCATTCAACTAGTACAAGCATTTCACTATTGAAGACATTTCATTATTGTATCCAAACAGAGCTTGCACTGATATATCAATGGGAAATCATGATGACTTTCATGGGAAAGCATGTTGGTGATGTAAATGCTAGTAAATTCACGTGTTTCCTCATAGAGCATAGAAATTTCCTCATGAAGGATTGCACAAAATAGTTCATAAATTTCTAACCCAACATCAGGTTGCCCAACATCAAAAAGGAAAGTTGTAGCTCTCATCAGTTCTTTCTTTGCTACTTGAAACCCAAATCTGATGGCTCCATTGGCTCCGAAAGGGGGCTAAAACATCAGGACACCTGGTCACGAATCTCCCAGATCACTCCTTCTTCTTTCCGTTCAATCTACAGTTTTCAGCCTATTTAGAGCGATCGCGACCCGCGGATTTTGTCAATCTGTCCTTCTTTTGAAAATCCCCTCATTGGCTAAAAAAGCAACTAGCTTTTTGCATGCCATCCTAATCTAGAAGCTTTTTCTAACTTTTTGGATTTTTTACAATAAATAATATAAAAAATAGACTAAAATTATCAAAAAATCTAGTGTTTTCGGATACTCCATGCAACAAACACTAGTACTAATGGCTCAGATCACATTGACTCTCTAGATCAATAGAGAAGTTGGATGATGATGCATTCCATACTTTTTCACACAGTGTCCTCATAGCATCACGACAGTAGCTTGACTTTGATTATCATAAGTATAAGTGAGTTGATCACAATATGATGTGGCCTATCAATGAGAAGACTAGGTCTATACTTTGTTTATGGAGCTTCTAGAGGGCATGCTAAGCATGCAAGTATTAATGTGATCATTAAAAATCCATATGTAGAGTAATTATGAAAATGGAAGCATATATTGGTATTGCTTTTACAAATAATATGGCAAAATATAAGGCCTTAATTATGGGACTGAATGTAGCCCAACATGATGTATCCATCAATTATTAGTAAAAGGTAACTCGTAGCTAGTGATCAATCAATTGAATGGGACCTCTAGTCTAAGGGATCCTATTCTATAGATGTACCATTGTGTAGCCTTGGAACCTTCCTACTATGAGTAGCATCTAGCCGATAAAGGAGCAAAAATAAAAATAAGCAAAAGAAATAAAGTTTTAAGTGTCACCCTCTGAGGACTTGGTAGGTTCTTGGGTACCGAGTCAAGACTTGAGGCCAATGCACTGTTCTCCTTGGGTCACTATGCTCAGCTCCCTCTTTTTTACATGCCCAAGTATAGAAACTAAAAACAACAATATCATTAAATAAAAATATATGTTGACCAAGCTATAAGAGCCCTCGCCTAGTAGGAGTTCCTGGTCCAATTGCCCTAAGTTGGGTAGGAAGCTGAAGCCACCACCTAGGATGACTTCTTTTTGTTAGGCAATCTATGTTGGAGTATTTGGTTGGTGAATTTCTCTGGATTTTTGTCAAATTATAATAGGCCTATCCCTTGTGTATTTCATGCCTTGACCTTATCACGCAATAGGGTGAGAGTTGTGTTTGTGCTTTGTTGTGTGTTCTATTTTGTATGTGGCAGTTTGATGCTTTTTGTTGCTATTGTTTTGTACAAATCAATCCATGCATTCAAGGGCTAACTCACCCTATCTCATGGTTGACAATGAGAGTGGATTTTTGGAGCCCGATTTAATGAAAAAAGAGTGGCCTGAGAGGCATAAAAGACCAAATTTTCATGAAAAATGAGTTGCTGGTGGTGGATGGTCGAGATGAAATTTTTCTATGTGGCTTTTGATGCTAGGAATCAAATATAAGTCTCCGTTCAATCAAAGTCCATTTGACCTCCCATTTAATCACTATGCAAGGTTTCACATTATAAAGTGGCTATAGGATCTAGGAGCTAGAAAAAGTGCGACAAGGCCAGATTGATAGATTTCGATACTATAAAGCTAGCCATCTAGTCGGATCGCAATTTTGAGGCCATTTACACCCTTAACAAAGACAAAATCACTTGTTGAGCAATGTGAACATGCAAGATGTGAACAACTTATTTTATAAATAAAATTTAAAGATTTAAAACCTCAAAAACTTGATGATTGGGAGCAAGTGGTGCAAATTTTTGTATGCCCCATCAATTTTATGAATTTGGGCAATTTTCAACCGGGAGAATCATCACGAATGGGTTGAGGCATGAGATCCACCAATTTTTTTCTTCAGATCACGTGATGTCTCATCCAAAACGGAGCCACAAATAGAAATATACAATTTTAATCTTTCCTCTCCTCTCTCTCTCTCTCTCCTCTTAGTGCCTATTTTTATGCCTTATTCTATGAGAGAAGAGGGTGGGCTGATTCAAGTGATTTTGACTTGGGAGATGATATTGAGACTTGTAAGGTGGAAGAAGAAGACAAGCAAGGCAAGCCAAGATTGCATTAACAGAGCACTTATGATGGAAGGAGAGGTAGTGCATGAGACAGTTGTCAATCAAGCAGAGTCAAACATTTTTTGGATTTCAACAACTAATTCAAAGAAATCTAGAATCTTCTTTGTGGTTAATGTATGCGAGTTTCCAAGTGCTCTTTTCTAGAGTTTGCTTTGAGGGATTTGAAAAAAGAGTCATACATGCCATATGAGCATATATATTTTGTGTTCATTAGGGTGTTTGGTTTGCAACCTGCAATACACAAATTTATGCACCAAGCTGCAATTACAAAGTTAGAGCTTAGTCAAGTACTCTTGCGACACTGCAATATTCCTTCTACTTGTAAAATATACACGGCGCAGCAAACAGAATCTGAGAAAGAGATAGAGAGTACACAACAGATAAGAGGAGAATCAGTAAATTCTTTAACTCCAAACAACTGATACAAAGATGGCTCTGTCCACCCGTGCGCTTCCACTATGTGAAGCTTAGATGGCGATCTAGACAGAAGATAGGTGAAGAGCTTAAGGCTAGCTCGAACAACAACTCTGACTGGGTGAAAGATGAGTGAGTGATGGCTGTGAAGGGGTTTAGCTTTTATAGCCCGCGAAGGTCGTTAGGTCCGACCTACCATATGAGCCTCCACTAGTCGGCTAGGCCCCTAGACCCCACAATAGGGGCCCCTTTTAACTCCCTTACCACGTAACTCAATGCAATGTGCCTCGAGTTGCTACCAGCTAAACCACTCCGTCTAACCCAAAGATTAGACCCACAACTGTCACCTTTTTGCCATCCGGTCACATAGACCTCATCTGATATACAAGTCAAGACTCAACCAATGTCCGGGCTCACATTTGGCTTCTCCTCATAATGGGGGCCTTACAACTTTGAGCACCATGGATCATTGGTAGCACCTAATGAGGGTGGGGCATTGATCATATCTAATACTACTAGTGTTATATAGAAGGAATGTATCTACAATGTTTGGCATTTGGTTGGATTTTTTGATCCATTGCGAAAATGTGAAAATTGCAGGGAAGCAAGAAATTATGTAAAGCAAGAAATTAGGTTTGTGCCATAGATAAGTCAGTAACTTTTGGGACATCTCTAGTTTATTCTTCTAGTGTCTTATAGATGGTTATATGTTGTCATTCCTTTTTTGGTTCATTAAAATAGAATCACATTTTGAATTATGTTTGCACTTTCTTGATTGAGACAATATAAGTTTCTTTTGCTAATGTCAATAAGTTGTTGATGTGTTGTAAGTTGTTGATGTGTTGTTCTTGTGAGGGAGAATTCCATTACTAGGCTTGTGTATGCACTTTCTTTGAGAATCTAAAACTTTAAGATATGACTACAAGTTCTAAATGACATTGTCAAAATAACTTACTTGATCTCTTGCCGCTTGGTTTGGGTCTTCGCTCGGTTTTTGGTAATCTTCCATCAAGGCATCTGCATCTTCACACTCCTCGAGCACTATGTCTATTTGTGCAATTACAATCAAGATATTTGTAATTGTAGCATTAACTTGCATGTCAGATGAACAATGCTATGGAGGATGTTTCAAAAGAAAATAGGCATATACATTCTAAGACAACTGGAAAATAGTTAAGCTATAAGAAACATGCATGCTTTTGCACAAGAGTACCTTCATATTAGTAAGTGATGATGTAACCACATTAAAAAATGGGAAGACATCATCTAGGCAAACCAATGCAAGCCTCCAAAATCCTTGATCTTGACATAAGCCCATGAAGAACTTGTAGTCATGTGCCTTACTTGTATTTTCTTGGATATTATCATTCATATTGAACACCTTACAATGTTACTGATGCTTTAGCCTCTTCATCTGAAAGTTGTTGAGAGAATGTCACGCCTAAATTTTTCGTGTGGTGAATGTTAATCCATACAACACCTCATCTTCCACCCATGATCTACATCAATTGGCCTACCACCATTCTTATATGGACTATGTTCATGACATTTATTTCAAAGCCATGATCAAATGATGCAATGCATGGAGTCTCTCACTCCCCAAATTTCACAATAGTCTCTACAGTAGCTCTATCCCAATGCATGTGTGAATAGTGAGTGCTAGAAATGAAAAAAAAAGCCTCATCCTCCTTAGACTAGATTGGTGCTATTAACAAACATTTCAACCAATACCTTCACTTTTAAATTCTAATTTTGCCCATTTTTAGACTCAACCTATTTTAAAATGACAATGGATTCATCAACAAAATGCAATTGTATCCCTTGCAAACCATTCCTTCTTTAGTCTACATCAGTGCCTGAGTAGTATCCCCTAAAAACTTCTTCTTTCTCTTAATAATATCTTTTATTTCATCATGGAATTCATGCTTAGAAATCCCTAGAAATTTGCCAATAGTAAAATTTACCTTGCTATTCAAGATCCACTCCTCAAGCACTTGCTTGATATCAATGGTAGTCTCTATGTCAACTACAACTTATACCCAATCTACTTGCCCTTTTTCTTCATTTTCTGTTTCTTATCCTGCATTACATCTTCCACTACATGTTTAGGAATAACCTTTTTATTCATCTTCTATTGTTCCACTCTACCTCCTGTCATCCTCTTTGAAGTACTTGCCTCAATCTCATCTCTCTTTCTCTTGTCGTTTACAATACATCCATATTTTGCACTTTTACCAAGTATGCATAGGCTAAAAAAGAGTTGACAAGAGAATCCCAATCTATTATCCTACTATGCCCCCTCATGCTACCACTTCCATTTGTTCCATCTCCATGGATGCATAGATAGGCTCTAGGAGCCCCCAGCAAAAAACAGCATATTCAAGAAAAATTTAATGAGAAGCATATATTCATATTGGTGGATAGTGGTAGCATACATAGTTATATCAATAAATCATCTATTAAAATGTTCAAATGTTTTCATACAAAATTACAACACACCCTCAAAGTTCAAGTAGCAATGACAGTGAAGAAATTAGCACACATGTGTGGTCAAAGGTTTCCCTATGCTTGCTTGAAAATTCTTTGGTATTAGTTAATCTAATTACACTAGAAACCCATTGATGTTGTCATGGACTGTGTCTAGTTGAAACAATTAGGAAAAATTGCTATGGAATTCTCTTTGCTATACATAGAGTTTTTTATGCATAGAGAGCTCATCCATTTAGAGGGAGTTCATGATAATGTTGATTTTTAGCTAATTACAACAAAGCAACTTAGACAAGAATTTTAAAAGTTCTCACAAATATTTGTCTTGTGGTTGAATAAGGAGAACACAGATCTGTCCTCAAAAGTGGCTAAGAATTCAACATTGAAAGGTCTTACTAGAAGAGTATGAGGATTTATTTCAAATGCTTACAACCCTCCCCCTAAGAGGTAGGTGGATCACTTGATTGATCTAGAGCCCCATTCTAAGCTAGTGAAAACAAGCCACCTTACAAACTCTCCAAGTGTGAGCATGAAGAAGTTGCAAAGCGATTCAAGGAGTTACTTGAGATGGGGTTTATTGAATCAATTTCTTTCCCTCATGCATCCCTAGTCCTATCAGTCAAGAAGAAAGATGGCTCTTTCCGCATGTGCATTGACTACAAAGACTTGAAAAAAATCGCAGTCAAGAACTAATATCCTATCCCCACAATTGATGACTTGCTTCATGAGCTAAAAGGGACATGGCACTTTACTAAGATTGATTTGAGATTTGGGGCTATCATCAAGTGCTTATGAGAGAGGATGACAATGTAAAAACGACTTTCAAGACTGATTCTAGACTCTAGCATTTTCTAGTGATGCCTTTTGGTTTGATGTATGCCCTTGCCACATTCCAAAGCCTCCTGAATAAAATCTTACACCTCTTCCTTTTCAAGTTTGCGCTCATAAATTTTTATGACATTCTTGTTTACAAGAGATAATGGGATGAGCACTTGGCACATGTCAAAACAGTGTTTAATGTCTTGAGAGGGCATAGGTTATTTGCTAAATAAAGTAAGTGCATATTCATGCTGACATTAATAGAGTACTTGGGGCATATTAGGAGTTAAAAGGGCATACAAGTTGATCCCAAATACATTGAATGTGTAAAGGACTAGCCCACATTCTCCAGTAGCACTTCCTTTCATGGTTTCCTTGGTCTATCCTCATTTTAAAGGGGATTCATCAATAATTATGCCACAATTGCAACCCCCTTGAAAGATCGGCTACTAGAGAAGGAGCCATTTTTTTGGGATGCTATAATTGATCATAAATTTAATCAATTGAAGGAAATGCTTGCTTTAGCCCTTGTCCTTGTATACCCTAACTTCTCAAAGATTTCATCATTTCTTGTGATGCTAGTGCCAAACGTATAGATGCTATTCTGCTACAAGAATGTGGTGTGTTTGCTTTTGAGATCATAAGCTCAATGAAAAGGGTACCTTGTAGCCCCACTCCTCCTTAGCCACTACAATAAGTCCCTCTCATTTGATTTTTATTTTTGAGGGAAAACACCATTGGAGATGGAGTGTAAAGAGTGAGATTACGTGGGAACTATAGTAAATACCTAGTCATACTGACCAAGGTATAAAACGTGTAAGAGACCTAGTTTAGGGCCCCTGCAAATTATCAAGAACTATCTCTTCATCTTCTCACAACCTTCCATGGCTTCTCCCTCTTCTTCTCTCTCTTTTTGCCTATCTCTCTTCTTCTCTAGGCTTTCTTTCTCCTTTTTCCTCTCTTCCCTACAATCCTCTCTCTCTCGTACCCTCTTCTTTACAATTGTACCATAGGGAAAAATCAAAAGAAAATGGAACTTGAACAAAATGCAAGATAGAAGAGAGATTCACAACACTTATATGACATAAGAAAATGTACAATTTCACCCTCGGGAGGATCACTATGTTTGAAAATGTATATCACATTGTCGCTGCACATAGGGTTGAAGGTCACCAAGGGGTTTGGCAAGAAAAGTGGGCAAGATATATGGAGATGTGTCCTCAAGAGATAAGTAGATTTAAGTGAATATTTATAGGTTCGAGATGAATTTCACAACCTTCACTTCTCTCTATATTTTGACTAATCTTGGAAAGGTAGATTTATACATAAGACGATTGAATGAATGGGTTAAGATCTTGAAACTTATGGTCACAATATGGATGAATTGCAAATAGGAGGACAACTTCAATTGATTCCAGAAAAGTCTTCCCCTTCCTTGCCTATGAATATAGCTGCCTATTTTAGCCTATACATGAAGAAGATCTTTAAGACACTTTCTCTTTTCAACTAATTGGTACAATGAGGATAGAGGTTCAAGATGAAGAATGCCTATATCAACCTTTGAATGATTCAAGTATATGGAATTAGCTTCATTGTTGCTAGTTTTCATAAAAAGATCATGTGATTTATGACTTAGATCAATGTAACTTGAATAAAATAGCTGCATAAAAGCTTCAGCTTGTGAATTGATTGTTATGGACAACCAAGATTAATTCCAAAACATAACAAGAAATCACCAAAAGAATTATTTGAAACCTCCCTTGAATGAAGAGGAAGCAAGATACTATGTAGAGGGAATTATAGGTCTAGTTTGTACTTGCAATGATTGTAGATGAAGTAGAATATATGTTTATAGGTTTCATCCCAAGAATACCTTGTTTTAGGTTGAGATGAAGAGACCAAAAGTATCTGACAACAGTGCCAAAAGATGTCCTTGAATCTTACTTACAAAGAGTAAAGCTTGTAGACACTCATAAGAACCAAGAACAACCCATGTTCTACCAAGATTAAAGAACAGAATCACAAAAAAAGCTTCAGTCCATAAATACCCTATTTTGGGCTACCAAGATTATTCCAAGATGACACAAATAATCTCCCAAATAGTATTTACAATGCCCTTTCAAGGAAAGAGTGTTTAGATATAGAAATTACAAGTGAAAATAGAGTATGTCTTCTTCATAAACCATGAGAATAGAAATGGAGCATTAGTCTGACATGATTTAGCCCACAAAGAGAGTATTGGGCTGCATATAACAGTCCAAAATTAGAGCTTTATGTCTCCCAAGATATCTTCTTGATAGAGAAGAGATTCTACATCAAGACATTGCCCTTCTCTTCTTCTTTATAAATGCATGTACCTCTTGAACCGTGCAAGAGATGCTTTGTAAAATAGAAATTCAATCCATTAAAGAGCATTCTTGGGCCTTTTAGTTAAGCCCACAAGTCTTGATAATAAAGATCAAGAAATGGAACAAGAGGCTCACTTGATAGGAGAGAGTTGCTACACCACAGACATAGACACAAACAATGTTCAAAGCTTCCTTCTTTCTTCTTCCATGAGCATGAATGAATCCCTGAATGGGTTGCTTCCCTCATTTTTATACATATTTACCTTGTTTTACATAGCCAAGAGTGGCCTTACATTTTTTTCAATACATGGGAAGAGTGGTACTTACATGTCAAGTGGAGTCTTCTTCAAATTCTTGTGGTTGCATGGCTTGAGCTTCTTTGTGTATGAGCTTCATTCTCCTCCATCCAAGATGCACCTTGTCTCAGTCCTGAGAACTACCTGAAAAATGTGGCGCTGATCACACTAACCTCTTGTTTTCTTCCTTGACTATTTTACATGTATCATTAGTCAGACAAGTAAGGTGCAAGACATATACAATGTCCTATGCTCACAAACATAGTAAACTTCATGAGCTTTAGTGGTTCTTCTTTATAATGAGCCTTTGAGTCATGTTTTTGGAGTAACTACATCATTGACACATGTAGTCAGGGCCTCAACCAAGCCATATGATTGTCCATGATCACATATACCATGACATATGTAGCATGACTTACAAAACTTCATTTTCTCTAGTGAATATACTCTTAGAGAGGAAAGGTTTCAAGCTAGAAGTCATCATATATTGCCAATTTACCAAATTGAATGTTTCTTCTAAAACAATGAATGATTTATAGAGCATATTTCATGTCCCATGGAGCAAACTTAGGTGACTTAGTCTTGACGAAGCATGCAATTCACCTTACAACTTGTTCTTACCAAGAGTTAGCAAGACCATCATATAGACAACCAAACCGTAATTTTCACATCATGAGCCTAGAATCTCATGACATTCACCCCCTCCTAACTTGCACATCCTCTGCATGTGCCACTTCATGAATTTGTAGTTTTGGGAGATTCCTCTTCTGTCATTTCCTCATCTTCATCGTCGAAGTCTTCTTCCTCTTCCGTATCTTCAAGTCTTTGACCTGTTTCTAAGTCTTGTAGTTCATAGGTAAATGCTTCTCTTCATTTAAAGAGCTTGATACGTTTTCTAGATATTGGTACTTTCATACTTGTTTTATCTAATTCAGCCAATGAGTAGGTAGTATTGTCATGAACATCCTTTACCACATACGGGCCAAACCAATGCTTTACCATTTTCCTAGAAGCTCTGTATTGATTGTATATGCTGTTGTCATATACAAGGACCATAATGTGTGTAGTCCGGTCAGCCCATAATGTGAAAGGCAGCATTTTAGGCCATTCTTTGATTTTTCCTCTATAATACTTTGCTAGAGCTTTGAGAATAGGCTAATGTCCTCTCTCACTTTTCCCATTGCTTTCAGGATTGTAGGCTGATGTCAAAGCCATCTTAATACCTAATTAAACTAAGAAGTTGCATGCCTCATCAGCATCCAACTTTCCTCTATTTGTAGTTACTTTGTTGACACAACCATATCTACAAAATACTTCTTCAAGCAAGAAGCGACAAACAGTTTGAGTGGTATTGGTTGTTAAAGCTTTACCTTCAACTTGATTGGTTAGATCTTCTCTTGCACGCACTATATATTGCATATTCCATATTCCTATAGGCATGGTTACAAGATCAATAATCCATCTATAATGTATAGACAAGGGATAATTCAGTTGTAACCCATTTGGATGCTTAACCATAGAATACATCTGACACACATAATAGGTTTCAACAAAATGCTCTATGTCTCGATACATGTTCTGCCACCAGTATTTTTATTTGACTTTAAGAAAGGTTCCCCATTTGCGTCTATGGCCAACCCGCAAACTTTCATGAAATTCCTTCATTACCTGTTGTTGCAATCTTTTTTTACCTAAAACTCAGACATGCGCTCCTTTATTCTTCTTTGCATGCTTCCATAGATGCCCATCTTTAAGAAAAAAGCCATAAGCTTTTCTCTTAATATGCTTGAACTCCTCATCAATCCAAGTTTCCTTATTCTTCATTGTGCTCAAATATTGGCTAAATCTTCTTCATAATCTTCCTCAAGGAAATGAGCTAGAACTTGAGTGGAATAATGAGCATGTTGGCTTCTAGCTGACCACCCTTCTTCCATAGGCAAATCTTTAATCTTTGTTGCTATTTTCTGATTTATAGCAGTACCTTTTTCTGTTCTTGTTGTACTTAATGTTGTACCATTAAAAATATTAGCTATTCTTGTTGTTTTCAGCTTTTTTTCTGCATATGCAACATCTAAAAATATATTATCAACAGTCATGGAATGAAATTTAGCAAGTATAGACTCTTCAACTTCATCTTCTTCCATTAGCTCCTCTTCATTGTCATACCTTGCGCATGACAATATGTCAGTAACTAGATTCTTCTTTCTTGCAATATGCTTTAATTCAAGGTTGAGAGATTTAATATATGAAATCCATCTTAGCATAGTAATGTCAGGTGTTGAGTAGTTGGCAATCATGCCCAAGAGTGGAAGACAATCAGGTCCTACCACTACATGAGTACCTATAAAGTATTCACGATCAAACTTTAATGCTGTTACAACTCCCCAAAATTCCCTTTTTACTTCTGTATACTTCTTTGACATTCATTGAGAAAGTTTGCTCCAAAACAAATTGCATATGTGTTACCTTCAAGATCATCCAAGAGGTGTCTTCATTATGGTAATGCGTTGGCTCTCTAATGAAAGCTTAAATTAGTCATATCCTGAATATAGGTCACCCATGGAATAAATTGCTCTACTTGCAAAAGTTTTAGCAAACTTGTCAACAATTGGACTTGAACCAATATTTCAAATTGTGACTCGATTAACAGGCTGTAGATCTTGAATTAATCGTAAAGATCCATTTTTCTTGGGCACAGTAAACCATTGATTTGAGTAAGGTGCTAAAGAAGGTTCTAAAATCTTCATTCTGATCTTTTCATTCACAAGTTCTAGTAATTTGGGCAAATGTTCCCTTGGAACAGGAATAGGCTTGAGGTTCCAAGGCACATGTGGAATTGTAAAAACGACCATAGGAGCCACAATATTTGGACCCACACAACTTATTTCACTTGGCTGAAATGCAAAGGCTTTGCATGTTTTTGAGAGCAGATTTTTGAGCTCGGGATGTGCCTAAAAATTGCCAAAAAATCCGGAATTTAGGGGAAAAATATTCAACATCGAAGGTGGTGGCTCCAGCTAAGACGATTTTAACCACCAAGTGAAATACGACTCTTAAAAGGCATCCGAGTGACACTTATTGATTTTTTATAAATTTTTGGACTATCGTGCGGGTTGTCAAGAGTTTCCAGCCAATGCGGGATGTCAAGCCGAATGCCCATGATTTTTCAGAGCTCGATTTGGAGCCCGGACGGGGAAATGGCCACAAGAAGGGCAAGATTTGAAAAGGTGGACTTATTTTTTTCCAAAGTAGGCATGACCTTTGGGGCCTTGGGTAGCATTTCATGCTACATAAAATCGTGGGCAAAAAGGAGATGAAGAAAATGTGAGGAGGAGGTGCCAGTTTTGGACCGAAAAATGCACTTGATTCTTGGAGAGGATGATTGCAGCCTCAATGCAACCCACCCAATTGATCATGGGCTTGGATTTCCCTCTGTTTGCTGATCATTTTGCTGCCCGTCGCCCGTCCAATGATGGCTTGGATGGAGAATTCTGATTTTATTATTTCTCTCTCCTCCCTCTCTCTCCCCTAAGGGGTTGTTCTTGTGTGCAAGAGGAAAGTGAAGAATGATGGAGGAAAGCTTGTTGTCCGAATGAGACCGGATTGCTTTCGGATCAATGTAGACATGAAGATTGCTGATCTTGAAGATGCTGGACATTGAATGAGGGCTGACCCGCAGTCCCGTAGCAAAACCGAGATCCCGAGACATGAAGCCTAAGCGGCAATTCAATTTTTATGAAGAAAAAATGAGTTTTTATGCTATTTGGTTGATAAAACATTGTTCCCATGGACTGATTATGCATCATGATGTTGTTTGCTATGAGTTTGATCAGTTTATGCTCTGAAAATCAGAAAATCATAAGTGATATGGATGGAATTAATGTCATAAAACTCATAAAACACGTGTTTAAGGGGTAAAATGGGGTTTGTTGCAAAATAAAGGGGAAGTATGAGATATAATATCAACAAAACCTGAAATTTTGCTATCAAGAAACCTAAGGGCCACAGCCCACAATCAATCTTAATTTCTAGTCATTTTTTATTGAAGAAAATATAGGAAAAATACTAAAAACTGGTGAAAATGGATTTTAAATGGGGAAAAATTAGGAAACGATAAAAGGAAAATTCTAGAAAAACACATAAGTGTTTGTGCAATGTATAATGAAGGTAGAGCACGAGGTTGGCCTCAGTTTACCCTCATTTCTATGTTTTTGTCCATGTTTATCGCTTTCCCTATAAAGAAATACACATAAAACGACTCTTTTACCTATCAACGATTGCAAAACATTAAACGGTAGGGTGAGAGGGGAGTTTGAGCGTCAAAGTATAATATTAAATCTGATTTATGTGTTGCATCATGGCTATAGGCCGTTGTTTTAAAATAAAGGAAAAGGCAGCATGAGCGTAAGGCTTGGTTTCTCTCCTCGTTTCAATACATGAACGTTAGTATGGAAATCATGAAAAGATTGGTTTCTTACGATGCACAATGCTGATTTTCTTTTGTTTGTGCACTAAACCATTCACATTATGCACTATGCATGGTTCATGGTATCAAAGGAAAATCTCCTGGACTACATAGCAATTGTTTTCTTAGGAATTTGACCCATGATTGAGAGTGTGAGGTTATCCCTTGTCATAGGATAGAGGGACAGTTTCCTAAGGGACTGTTAAGTGAGGACACATGGTATATCTCCTAGAAATACGAGAAACATAAAAGAGAGGAGTTTGTGTTCGTTTGTGTTATATGTTTAGCAGCGCATCAAGGGGCCAATCCCTGCGATGTAGGAGAGCTGCAGTGGGGCCGCGGTGTTTCTACCGTGGGGTTGCCTCCATATGTGTGCGATCGTGGCATTGCCAATGTGTAAGGGTTCTCCCTTTGAGGAGTTTAAGGGAAACGTTGGACTATAAACTACGAATATATTTAGTGCACCTTTGATAGACGCTCTTGGTCCGCGAGGCCGTGAGGGTGTTTGTGTGTTATAAGCATGAGGCCCGGCTAGTGCCATAGCTAGTGCCGGCCCATTTCAGGTCCCATTAGTGGTGCATCTGCCGGGAGCTACCAATAATTGGTGGTTCTCGAATCTAGGGTTTCTAGGGACCAAAAGAGAGTTGGTTTATGTCCTCTGACAAAGACCGTCAAGCCAAAATACAAAAAGCAAAATGTGCTGAGAGGGCTAGATGGTGGTTAGAGATCGTAAGTCGTTATTCTCCTCAAAGGAGTAGCCCGATACATATAAGAGGCAGTGATCTTAGTAACCCAACTGCTCCACATAGTGTGTTAGGTGGAGGAGGAAGCACAAGTTCTTCCTCTCTTCCACCAAGTCTACCCACTTCAAGTGGGGGTGTGAGTCCATCAGTCCAAGCTCCTATTGTTAATCCGATTGTTGCCATAGCACAACCTATTGCAATTCCTACAGGGACGCGGAATTTGCCAGATTTAGGAGTTCCTTTGCCCATTTTCAATGGGTTAGCTGAAGAGGATGAGGAATTTCACATTTGTGAATTCCAAAGATTGATGTTAAATTATCGCATCCAAGATGAGGGACATCTCATGATGTTCTTTAATATGACGTTAAAAGGAAGGGCTGCGGTATGGTATCACAGCATAGAGTCTGGAACCATAACCACAATTGATCAATTCTATGCAGCTTTCCGAGGAGAATATGCCCCTGAAAGAGGTGGCCAATATTGGTTGCTTGTCTTGAATGTAGCACGCCAAGACCCCCATGAGAATGTGAAAGCGTATGCCAAGAAGCTGAAGGAAGTGTTTCGTAAGTTACAAACTTACATTCCTATTTTTTCAGCTGTCCAATTACAATACTTCTTGCATGGATTGGATTTCAATATTCAAGTGCAATTAAGCAGTGTGGCTTTGGCTAATATAGACACCATTATTACACAGCTAGAGGGAGTAGAAGCATGATTACAAACCGCCTACTCCTCTCGAATGAATGTTAATGTGAGTTTAGTACCTGGAGGCAATCTACCATTGATGAATGGAAGTCAAGGGATGCCTATGACTAACCCTAATGGGAGAGAAAGCATGGTTCAGAATGTACCTTTGATGCCACCTCCTCCCAGTGTGACTATGCCTATGGCAAGTCAATTGGCTCCACCAAATGTTGGAGGCCAAGTTTCGAACCCTAATGTTGTTCCTGTAAGTCAACAACCCATGCCCAATCAAATTGTTAGGCCAATGGAACGACGGGTAGACGATTGAGGCTACGAGTCGAGTGCATCTAATATCCTTGGCAAAGTTAAGGATATGATGAAGCACTACACCGATATGATTTCTGAACAATATCGACAAATAGCTGTCGACGTTAATTTCTTGAAGAAGCAGCAGAACCCGATAGGGAGTCGATGCCCTAAAGAGGGTGACCCTCTAGATTCAGCTGTAAGTGGTGTGGTGGACAATATTTCCCCAAAAACTGTCCAAATATTAAATGTGATATTTGTGGGAAGTCGGGCACTTAGCTGCTACCTATTGGAGTAAGATTAGTTCCCTCCAACAAGGGAGTAAATAGCCAGGTCCCGTGAATTATAGAGCACAAGGAAATAACTTGCAACAGAATGATGCACCAAGACAAATATTGCAAAGGGGAAAGACCACTATAGAAGAGTTGCCACAAGGAAATGGAGTCACCCTTATTGAGGTTGTACGAGTCAATGATGCTGAAACCTCTAACCTAAGAGCCGTGACAAGAGGCCAAAAGGCTAAAGAGGTTGACAAAGATAATACAAAACCGGTTGAGGGAAACCCTAAGCAAGGGGATAAGGGGACGCAAGTCCAGAGCCCTAACGTGGAAGGTGGGTCTCTAAGGCCCATTGACAAGAAAGTTGATCCTAAGAAGGATGAGGAAGTGCCAAGAAAGAAGGCAAGAGCTAAGAAAGAAGCACCAAAACCGGTCCAAAGACCAAAAGAGAGGATGGTTTGGTGAGAAAAGAGAGCTTTGGCTAACTATCATGACTTTGATTTAGCAAGTTCTCTTTGTGAAGTCAAACTAGACATAAACCTTCTACAATTGATCAAATTATCTCCAGGAGTATGCAAGGAATTTAAGAAGATCCTGCATATTGGGCATATTGTAGAACCTTTGGGCATAGCACGAGTAGGAGAAGATTCGTTTGATCATGCTGAAAAGAATTACCCTAGGGTTCCAGCTTATGTGGATGGAATATTGGTGGAGCATGCTACTGTAGACACGAGATCCTCCATCAATATCATGAGTTCAGAATTGATGGAGAGGCTGGGTCTAAGCATCCAAAAAGACAGCTCCACCCTTCTTAGAATGGCTGATGATAGTCTAAGACAACCAGAAGGTTGCGTTACTAAGGTCCATGTTACAGTGGCAAGTGTAGAATGCTTCTTGGACTTTAGGGTGATAAGATTTGCAGGACGTCCTAGCTATCGAGTCTTTCTAGGTAGGCCTTGGATCTTACGAAGAGATTGTCAAGTCGATATACCCGTCGGTCGTGTGGTTCTAGGTAGAGGTGCTAATCGAGCAATACCCGATGCTTATCCAGAGTCTCCTCAAAGTGAGAGAGCTCCTTTATCTTCTACTGAATTAGAGACAACAGACGATCCATCTGGTAGCGAGACATCATCCAGTGATGAATCTAAAGAGGGGTCCACTACAGAGGATATCTATCAGATAACTCTAAATGAGCTGATAGAGCCGCAAGATAGGATAAGAGACACAGATGTGATTGAGTTAGACCTTGGCACGCCGAATGATTCTTAGCCAATTAAATTAGGTTCCATGCTCACTTCAGCAGAAAGGGAGGACTATGTGTCCTTGATTCAAGAATTCCGTGATATCTTTTCTTGGAGTTATGATGAGCTGAGAGGCATTCCTCCCAGCTTGGCTGCTCATACTATTCCTGTAAAAGAAGGCAGTCGTCCTGTGCGTCAGAAAGTAAGGCGTATGTCTTTTGAATTGAGGGACAGGCTGTTTGAGGAGTTGCAGAAGTTACGGAAAGCTGATTTCATCTTTCCTATTCAACACACAGAATGGTGTTCACTAGTTGTTATCAGGAAGAAGAAAAATAACTAGATCCAATTATGTGTGGATTTTAGAGAGCTAAATAAGAAGACGGTTAAGGATTACTACCCATTGCCATTTATTGACCAGATTTTGGTTCAATTAGTGGGTAGGGAAATATATTCATTTATGGATTACTTTGCATGATATAACCAGATGGCAATTGCAAAAGAGGACAAGTTGAAAACAACTTTTATTACTGTCTTTGGTACTTTTGCATACCATGTGATGGCCTTTGGGTTGTGCAATGCACCTGGATCATGGCAATGAATAGCAAATAAGACCTTTGGTGACATCTCCCCAAATGAGTTGAAAGTGTTTATCAATGACCTGGGGGCAGCCACTGTAAGGGAAATGATGTTGATTATTTTAAGAAAATGCTTTGAGCGTTGCAGAAAATTTTGCATCACTCTTAACCCACGGAAGTGTGTCTTTAGAGTGCCTTATGGGCTATTGCTAGGCCATGTGGTCATTTCAGTGGGAATCACAACTGACCCCGAAAAGATCAAGGTTATAGTTGCTATGAGTCCATCACGCACTCCGAAAGAGGTACATAGCTTTCTGTAATCGATAAGGTACTATCAGAGGTTTATAAATGCCTTGGCAGAAAGAACGTTGCCATTAAGGAACTTATTATCCTTTAGCTGTCTATTTGAATGGAGCGATCCTTGTAAGGTAGCTTTCGAGGATGTGAAACAACAGTTAGTAAAAGCACCCGTTTTAAAAGCACCTAAAAGGGGTGAGGTGTTTTATATATTTTCAACAGCCATCATGCATAGTATAAGCTGCTATTTAGCCCAAATCTGGGAGGAAAAGTGGTAGCATCCGATAGCTTTTGCTAGTCGAAAATTGAGCATTTCAGAGATCAATTATACATACATGGAAAAATTGTGTCTTGCGATGGTCTTTGGGACTAAGAAATTCAGGCACTACATCCTCTATGAGAAGGTAGTTTTCTATACGAAGGCGGAAGGACTTAGATTGCTTATGAACAAGCTGCAACCGCCTGATCGTTTGGCAAAGTGGTTAATCACTTTGCAGGAGTTTGATTATGAGATTAAGAGTAAGCCACCGAGGTTGTAGGGTATTGTGGAATGCCTTGTGGATTTTAGAGAGCTGAAAGAGACTTTGGCTGAAGGAAGTGATATTGAAGCAATGTTTAAAATTGATACAGCTTCTATCCCATCTTGGTATGCTGCTATTATGCATTATCTATCAACAAGAGAGACTGGAGCTGGTCTATCAAAGTCAAAAAAGAGGAAAATCAAACAACAAGCTTTGAAGTTTTCCTTGATAGCAGGGACACTATATCGGGCAGGGAGTTGATGATATCTATCGCCGATGTGTGATGCCTGACAAGGTTCCTTTCATCTTGGAGGAGTGTCATGACTCTGCATGTGGAGGGCACTTCGCTGGACGGTTGACAGTGCAAAAAGCTTTAAGAGATGGATATTGGTGGCCGTCCATCTTCCAAGATTCCTTTGAGTATGTTAAGAGATGTGATACTTGTCAAGGGCATGACAGTAGAGAGAATAGGAAATGCCCACTTACGCCTATCATGGTTGTCCTTCCATTTGAGAAGTGGGGCATTGACTTTGTAGGTCCTATTACCCCATTGTCTACTACCCAAAAGAGATACATTATAGTAGCCACTGATTATTTCACAAAATGGTCAGAAGCGCGGGCCACGAGGCATGACAATGCAAAAGAGACTGCAAGTTTTCTTTTAGAGCAGATTATCTGCCGTTTCGGTCCATCGAAGGAACTAGTCTCGGACCGTGGAGCCCATTTTTTGAACAAAGTGATCAAAATCTTGACTAAAGCTTGGCAAATCAAGCATAATAAAATGACCCCCTGTAATCCGCAAGCAAATGGACAAGTTGAAAGTACTAATAAGCAACTTGTGGGTATCTTGTCTAAGATAGTCTTTGAGAAGAAACAAGACTCGGATAGGAAGTTGTATGTGGCAGTATGGGCGTACAATACCATGTTCAAGCGAGCTACCGGCCATACTCCATTTAAATTGGTTTAAGGAGAAGAGTGTGTATTACCCCTCAAGATTGAGTTGCCAACCATATGGTTTGCAATTAACCACTCTTTGGGAGATGAGGATTCCCTCTTTGAACGTTTCACGGCCATAGCCCACCTGGATGAGCTGAAGTTGCAGAGTTTATTACACCAAGAGGTGGCTAAATGTCGGAGGAAGCAGTTGCATGACCTTAGAGTGAAGAAGTATAGCTTTAAAAAAGGGCAATTAGTTCTGTATTACGATGCGTGTAGGGAGTTGTTTCCAGGGAAGCTGGAACCTAAATGGGATGGGCCCTACAAGATCATTAGGATAGGGAAAAATAGATCTACGGCTCTATTAGCTGATCTAGGGAGTTTAAAAATAAGGTTAATCTTAATAAGATTAAACCTTATTATTTCTAGGTATGCTAACATGGAAAAAATGCATTGCAGGTCCATGCTGGGGCTGATTTGAGACCTGCAAAAGAGCTTAAAGCTGGTTGATGGGTCGGTTAATTCCTTATTTGGAGCACCCATATCTAGAGCAAAGATACCATCAGGGGAAACTTATCTAGTGGAGCAAAGGATACAAAGTGACTGAGCAAGAAGACAGAACCTTTATGTGGGAGATCAAAGTCTTCTACCATCACTGCTTACGACTATTGACAAGTATCCCTGTTGAGTTCAATGAAGAAGGTGGGATGGAGCTATCAGCTCATCCTCTCAACATGCTAAACTTTGATTACCATAATTACGAATAGAGGAGTTCGTGATGGCAGGCTGTGTAAACCCATTGTGGACGTACACATTATATTTTGACGGAGCATTCAGGGGCCCTAATAAAAAAGGGAGTGTTGGAGTAGTAATCCGAGATCCCCGACGTAGAGTTATGATGAAGTTAGCTGCTTATCTCGGGGTAGGATTCACTAACAATATGGCAAGCCTTGATTATGGGACTGCATATTGCCAAGCAAGGTAATATTCGTCGGTTGCTAGTAAAAGGGGATTCCCAGTTGATCCTGAATCAGCTAGATGGGACATACACAGTGCGGAATCCCATTCTTTGTATGTATCATCAGATTGTGATGACCCTACTTGAGGAGTTTGAGAGAGTGTCTTTTCAGCTGATTCCACGTTACTAGAATCAGTTTGCGGATTCATTGGCAAATCTTGCTTATGAAGAAGACCTTTTCTTCAACTGTGGTCCTAGTTTGGATATTGTGATCAATGATGAAACAGGACCCGGTCACTTGTGGGGAATGTTATCAGAGCATGCAATATATGGCAGACGATGGTTGATATGGGTGATGCAAAGAGTAGCCGAGACCAATTTACCGTTATTATCATGGACCCATAGGCTGATTAGACAACATGTTATGCATACGCCTCTTGCTATATATGCAGGAGGGATGGGTCATAACCTTATGCATTTAGTTTAGGGCTGCGAGCCATGTGTTCTCCTCCTTGGAAAGGAGCCTATTATTGTATATCTGTACTATTTCAGGGAGGGATGTGTAGGTGCTATTCGGTTTGATCTCATTAGGCCAAGAGGGCCCGTTTTACGAGGTTTTGAATGTTTTATTTCATTAGGCCAAGAGGATCGACCTAGTTTTGTAGTGAAGTGCTTTATTTCATTAGGCCAAGAGGGTCAGTTGTCTGTTTAGTGCAGGTGCGGTTAATGGTTTCTTGTTTTAGTTTTGTGCTAGATAGGTTTGAAGAAGAGCTTGGAAGGAGCCTTTTGTTGCGCAGAAGCTTCTTATGGCCCTATCTAGGTGATATCTCTCCTTTATGAGTACTGTAGTTTTTATGCTATATATGTCTCTGTACTTGTAAGGGGTTTTTCCTTTCTTGTTGGGGACCGGAGTCCAAGGCATGAAGTCCCAGATTTAGGTTAAATATGTTTGAGGGAGGTCTGAGTAGTCATTGCCTCCTCTAAAGACATTGTCAGACATCAAAAGACCTGTTTTAGAAGGGAGTTCTAGTAACCCTATTCTGCTAGCCTGCTAGGAAGCCGTTCTAGGAGTTCTTGTTAGTTGTGAGGCAATTAGAGAAGCCTGCCAGAAGAAAAATAATGCTGATAGAGGGAAAGAAACTCTGAATATCTTAAAGGCAATAAATATATACAAAGGTGTGTAAAAAGGGGTTCTAACCCCCTATAAAAACAGAAAAGAAAAGAAAGGAAAATTTATAAGCAGTTGATCATCGCCTTGTGAAGGCCTGGTAGGTTCCTGGGGACGAGTCAAACTTGGGGCCGATGCCTTGTCTTCCTAGGGGTGGCGTCCTACTGGAAAAGAAGAAATTAAGGAAGGTTGGAGCGAAAATAAAAGTAAGTGTCAGAAAAGGATTAAGTGTCACCTTGCGAGGGCTTGGTAGGTTCTTGGGTACCGAGACAGGACCTGATGCCGATGCCCTGTTCTCCTTGGGTCACTACGCTCAGCTCCCTCCTTTTTACATGCCCAAGTATGGAGCATAAAAACCTAAAAGAAGAAATGTGCTGAAAGAAAATACTTCTTGATCAGGCTATAGGAGTCCTCGCCTAGTAGGAGCTCTTGGTTGTGTTGTCCTTAGTTAGGTAGGTGGTTTAGACCACCACTTAGGGCAACCTCTTTGATAGTTCTTTTTAGTTTGGCCATGTTGGAGCAGTCGGTTAGTGACTAGCTTCGGACCTTCTATCAGATATTGCTAGGCCTACTCCTTGTGGATGTCATGCCTTGGTTTTGTCATGGGGTAGGGTGAGCATTGTGCTGTGTTTTAGTATGTATCTATTTTGTATCAGCTTGATGCTTCCTTTGGTTGTTTTGTGCAAATTTGTTGTGGGATTCAACGATCTAAGTCGCCCTATCCCGTGGTCGCCAATGAGAGTGGAGTTTCAATTCGGGATGTGCCTAAAATTTGGCAAAAAAATCAAAATTTAGGGGAAAATAATTCAACAGCGAAGGCGGCGGCTCTAGCTAGGACGATTTTACGCACCAAGTGAAATACGACTCTTAAAAGGCGCCCGAGCGACACTTGTTAATTTTTGATAATTTTTCACAGTGCCATGCAGGTTGTTAGGAGTTTCTAGCCAATGCGGGATGTCAAGCCGGACGCCCAAGATTTTTCAGAGCTCAATTTGGAGCCCGGACGGGGAAATGGCCACAAGAAGGGCAAGATTTGAAAAGGTGGACTTATTTTTGGCCAAAGTGGGCATGACCTTTGGGGCCTTGGGTATCATTTCATGCTACATAAAATCATGGACAAAAAGGAGATGAAGAAAACGTGAGGAGGAGGCGCCAATTTTGCATCGAAAAATGCGCTTGATTCTTGGAGAGGATGATTGTAGCCTTAATGCAACCCACCCAATTGATCATGGACCTTGATTTCCCTCTGTCTGCTGATCATTTCACTACCCTTCGCCCCTGTAATGATGACCTGGATGGAGAATTCTGATTTTAGTATTTCTCTCTCCTCCCTCTCTCTCCCCTAAGGGGTTGTTCTTGTATGCAAGAGGAAAGTGAAGAATGATGGAGGAAAGCTTGTCCCGATGAGACCAGATTGCTTCCGGATCAATGTAGACATGAAGATTGCTGATCTTGAAGATGTTGGACATTGAATGAGGGCTGACCCACAGTCCCGTAGCAAAACAAAGATCCCAAGACATGAAGCCTAAACGGTAATTCAAGTTTTATGAAGAAAAAATGAGTTTTTATGCTATTTGGTTGATGAAACATTGTTCCCATGGGCTGATTATGCATCATGCTGTTGTTTGCGATGAGTTTGATGAGTTTATGCTCTGAAAATAAGAAAATCATAAGTGATATGGCTGGAATTAATGTCATAAAACCCGTAAAACACGCGTTTAAGGGGTAAAATAAGGGTTTGTTGCAAAATAAAGGGGAAGTATGAGATATAATATCAACAAAACTTGAAATTTTTCTGTCAAGAAACCTAAGGGCCACAGCCCACAATCAATCTTAATTTCTAGTCATTTTTTATTGAAGAAAATATAGGAAAAATACTAAAAAATGGTGAAATTGGATTTTAAATGGGGGAAAATTAGGAAACGATAAAAGGAAAATTCTAGAAAAACACATAAGTGTTTGTGTAATGTATAATGAAGGTAGAGCATGAGGTTGGCCTCAGTTTACCCTCATTTCTATGTTTTCATCCATGTTTATCGCTTTCCCTATAAAGAAATACACATAAAACGACTCTTTTACCTATCAACGATTGCAAAACATTAAACGGTAGGGTGAGAGGGGAGTTTGAGCGTGAAAGTATAATATTAAATCTGATTTATGTGTTGCATCATGGCTATAGGCCGTTGTTTTAAAATAAAGGAAAAGGCAGCATGAGCGTAAGGCTCGGTGTCTCTCCTTGTTTCAATACATGAACGTTAGTATGGAAATCATGAAAAGATTGGTTTCTTACGATGCACAATGCTGATTTTCTTTTTGTTTATGCACTAAACCATTCACATTATGCACTATGCATGGTTCATGGTATCAAAGGAAAATCTCCTAGACTGTATAGGAAATGTTTTCTTAGGAATTTGATCCACGATTGAGAGAGTGAGGTTATCCCTTGCCATAGGATAGAGGGTCAGTTTCCTAAGGGATTGTTAAGTGAGGAAACATGGTATATCTCCTGGAAATACGAGAAACATAAAAGAGAGGAGTTCGTGTTCGTTTGTGCTATATGTTTAGCAGCACATCAAGGGGCCAATCCCTGCGATGTAGGAGAGCTGCAATGGGGCCGCGGTGTTTCTACCATGGGGTTGCCTCCATATGTGTGTGATCGTGGCATTGCCAATGTGTAAGGGTTCTCCCTTTGAGGAATTTAAGGGAAACGTTGCACTATGAACTACAAACGCATTTAGTGCACCTTTGATAGACGCTCTTGGTCCGCGAGGCCATGAGGGTGTTTGTGTGTTATGAGCATGAGGCCCGGCTAGTGCCATAGCCAGTGCCGGCCCATTTCATGTCCCATCAGTTTCATTATCATTTGCATAAAAGAGTGTTTTTTAGTTGATAAAAGGAAAGAATTATCACCTATTTTGAGCTATTTTATACTATCCAATGTAAACTTGTGGCCGATGATGGTAGGGTCACGAAGACTTGGTTGATTTGGTGCCCTATCAACTAGCCCTTGACTTTTAGGAGAGGCAATGGAACTACCACAGGTTTGACTTTCTTATCCATCGTCTTGTATTTTGTTTCCACTTGTGCTTCAGCCTTGTTGAGAGAACCAATATCTTCCTGCTCAAGAAATTCTTGAATTGCTTGATAAAAATCCAATGTACATACTTTTATAAATTGATTTTCAGCCTAATTTTCTGAATGTACAACTGTATATATTTCAGTCAATGTGTCAATAGTAATCAGTCCAAAAAAATGCATGAAATTTCTTCATTTGCAGCCATCATGTCATAAGTTTTTAGTACCCTTTTTACAAGACATAAATATTTTCTTTTAGCTCTAGTCATGGCTGGAAGAGACTTATAGCATCCCATACTATTGGCTACATACATGTAGATTTGCTAAAGATACAACTTCTGTAGCATGAGGAGGCACAATCTTTTTACATGAAGCAATGCCATAGCCTCCTTTTATAGCAATGCTACCTGAAAACCCTTGAATTCTCAGGCATTAGGAGGCACAGGATAATCTCACAATCGATCTCTATTTTGATGATGATTAACACACATAGTAAGAAATTGAACAGCTCATTTATTATCCTTGCTTCGGATTCAAGCATAGGAAGTACCATCATCAAGAGCTTTTGTTTCCAAGCAGGCTTTAGTAATGTAAGGTTGCCCAAGAATGATAGGGTAACTACAAGAGTCTTGAACAAAGAAGTGAAGATTGTCTTTTATGTCTCCAATAGTTACCTGCACATTAGGACATGCAGCATATAACTCTCCAGAAGAATTGTTTGCAGCTCTCATTCGCCTGTCTAGATCAACATCTATGGCCATCCGCTGCTTTCATAGAGACTCCTAGCCATGACGTTTATCTCAGAACCATGGTCTAAGAGTGCAATACATGGTGTTTCTTTTTCTCCAATTTTAGCAACCTTTTTTTGTTGTTGCTCTTGCCCAATGCATGTTGGAGTAGTGATTGATTTGGAATGAATCGAGCTTCATCCTCATCATGAATGTGCTGTGTAGGCTGTCAAGATTGTGGGAGAGAAGGAAGGAGTCTCAGTTGTAGCTTTCTTGCTTGCACAATGGGGGAATACACACAAGGGTGGAGGTTGAAAAACAGTTTTCCTCTTCTTAGTTGTATAAGCCAAAAGAACTCTCATACAAAGAAATAGAAGAACCCTATATATGGGCCTCAAACCAAACTCAACTAACTAAGGTGGCATACTAACTGAGCCACGAACTAGAGTAGATAAGGATAGCTATCATGTAGCTATTATTCATGGGCGGTGTACCAACCGCATCTGCAACTGACAAGTCGGTGACATAAATACACAATGGTCACCCTGGCGTATCACGAGTGGAGCTCGATATCTCAACACTCCCCCTTGAGCTCAATCCCAATTCCTGCACACCAAGTAGGTCTCTGAACTTGCGTAGCTTCTCTGCGCCCAATGCCTTCATGAATATGTTAGCTACCTGATCCTCTGTGCTGACATAAACTAGATCAATAAGACCTAGTAAAACCCTCTCCCGTACATAGTGATAATGCACCTCAATGTGCTTTTTTCTAGCATGATAGACTGGGTTATTTGCCAAGTGTATACTGCTCATGTTGTCACAATAAATGACAACTGGTCCATCTGTAGACTGATGCATATCATAAAGTAGCTTATGCAACCAAGCTACCTCACATGCAGCCATTATTGCACCACCCTTGTACTCAGCCTCTGTGCTCGACAAGGCAACTGTAGGTTGTTTCTTGCTGCTCCAAGTGACTGCAGCACTCCCAAAAGAGAACACATATCCACTGGTAGAATGTCTATCAGAAATGCTACCAACCCAATCAGCATCAGTGTATCCATGCAACTGTATCTGAACCCGAGTCTCATAAAATAGTCCATACTGCAATGTGGACTTCACATACCTGAGTATGCGTCTAGCCGCATCCAAATGCAGTTTCCTTGGAGCCTGCATAAACTGACTTACCAATCCAACAGCATAGCTCAAATCTGGCCTGGTAATAGTCATATAAATCAAGCTTCCTACTATGTGTCTGTACATAGTAGGGTCTTCCAAAAGCTCACCTGCATCTGCGCTCAGCTTCACATTCTGCTCCAAAGGAACTGAAATAGGCTTACAGCCTGTCATCCCATATTTGGACAGCATGTCCAATCCATACTGCCTCTGCAAGAGCTGTATCCCACTTGGTGATCTAATCATCTCAATGCCCAAGAAATAACGCAGCTCTCCCAAATCCTTCATCTCAAACTTCTGCTTCAATAGCATTTTCACATGAAGGATATCTTCATCACTGTCACCTGTCATAATCAAATCATCAACATAAATGACAAGTAGCATAATACCTTTCTCTATTTTTCTCACATAAAGTGAGAAATCTGCCTTGGAAATCTGAAAGCCAATAGTGACAAGATAATGTCCTATCTTGTCAGACCGTGCTCTAGGTTCTTGCTTCAAGCCATACAAGGCTTTCTTCAACCTGCAAACAAACTCAGGATGAACATCATGCACATAACCTGGTGGCTGCTCCATATAGACCTCTTCTTGCAAATCACCATGCAAGAAGGCATTCTTTACATCCATCTGATGTAAAGACCATCCCTTTGATGCAGCCATAGCAATGACTGCTCTTATGGTTGCCATCCTTGCAACCAGACTAAATGTTTCTTCATAGTCAATGCCATACGTTTGTGCATACCCCTTGACTACTAATCTTGCCTTGTATCTGTTCACAGAACCATCTGCATTGTGCTTCACCTTATAAACCCACTTATAGCCAATTGCATTCTTACCTTTAGGCAAAGGTACCAATTCCCATGTAGCATTTGCTTCCAAGGCATCCATTTCTTCATCCATGGCTTTCTCCCATTTTTCTTTTCCCATGGCTTGCTCAAAAGAAGTAGGTTCTGGTTCCTGTATCACCTTGACCATATATGCATAGTGAATGGCTGTAAATCCATCATATTTCAGCCTATCCACAAGATACCTAACTCTGGTAGACCTGCGCAAAGTGGGTTCACTCCCAGGTGCTCTCAAAACATCCCTGGTCTTCCTTACTCCAGGGGTAACAATAGAAGGAATACCCAACTCATCATCAATGCTCTGTTTTGAGCCACTGGATTCACCATCCACATAAGAGTAACCTGCATTCACATCAAACATGGGCTGATCAACCTTCTCTTTTCCTTTTCGTGATACTTGCATACCACTATCTGCATTACTTTGAGAAGATTCTCCTGATCTCAATCTGCCTGTCCATGGCGAAGAATGTGAACCACTACTAGAGGACACTCCAGGTCCACTAATATTTTGTGACTGCTGCTGTGAATTCTGTGCAGCATTACCATTTTGTGCATCTACATCATCAATCACATTTACTGGTTTATACCAGCTACTCATCTCATCAAAAACAACATCTCTGCTCACTGTAAACTTACGAGTAGAAGGGTTATAGCATCTATACCCTTTTTGCTACAGAGAGTAACCAATAAAGATGCACTTCTCAGCTTTTGGATCCAACTTGGATCTCAACTCATCTGGCACATGTACATAGGCAATGCAACCAAAAATTTTCAAATGAGAAATATCTGGTTTCCTACCAGTATACCTCTCCTCTGGAGTCATTCCATGTATTGCTGCAGTGGGAGTCATGTTCATTATGTAGACTGCTGTAGCAAGTGCTTCAGCCCAGTAGCAAGTCTTTTTCATTGAGCATGGCACGAGATACCTCTCCAATATGCCTGTTTTTCCTTTCTACAATTCCATTTTGTTGTGGGGTATGACTGCATGAATATTGCTGCTTTATGCCATGCTCCTGCAGAAACCTTGCAAACTCATTTGAGAGGTACTCTCCCCCTCCATTTGACCTTAGGCATTTTATCTGCAGGCCTATTTCTTTTTCAACCATTGCTTTAAGAGTTTTGAAATGCCCAAAAACTTCACTTTTCTTTTTCATAAAATACACCCAAAGTTTTCTGCTATAGTCATCAATAAAACTGACAAAATAATGACAGCCTCCAAGAGATGCAGCTTTAGTTGTCCACACATCAGAGTGGATTAATTCCAATGGCTTCTTACTCTCTTGAACATGTCTAGGAAATGGTTTCCTTGCCTATTTTCCAAACTGACAGGCTTCACATACCTTATGCATTTCTGCAACCTTGAATTTTGGCAAACTTGCAACAATATTTTGGGCCTGCATTGATTTAAGTCGCTGTACATTAACATGACCAATGCGTTTATGCCAGATATCAATATCTGCAACTACACCGGTCCCATGTGCAAACATTGCTGCACTCAATTCAGACATGTCTGCATCCAACGTAAACATTCTTCCCTTCTTCATTCCTTTTGCTATCAAGCGACCTTTATTTTTCATATCCTCAACAAAGCATCCATGAGGATTAAATCTGACCTGCAAGCCCTGTTCAACCATTTGACCAATAGAAACCAGATTCTTGGTGATATTCGGGACATGAAATACATCGGACAGGTATTTCTTTTTCCCATCCTGCATAGACAAAGGAATTTTTCCAATCTGCACAATAGGATGTGTAGTATCATCACTAGTCTCCACAAATCCTGGTTTTTCCATTTTCCTTGCATCCTCCATCCATTCTGCATGACCTGTCATGTGGTTTGATGCACCTGAGTCAACATACCACACATCGTTGCTTTCTTCTGCACTTGTCACAGAATTGTTCATGTGCTGCACCATAAACAAATGCTCATTTCTGTCATCACCCTGTCTACTAGAAGATGCATAATTTCCTTGTTGCAGTTTTCCATTCATGATGTCATTCTGCTTTTTATAGCAGTCTTTAGCCATATGACCCATTTTACCACAATAGTAGCATTCAACATTACTGTTTGCATTTTGGCCTCTTTGCCATCCACCACGACCTCTTTGGCTCCCCCTGCCTCTAGAGTTACCACGTCCTCCTCCATAGGACTCGTTTTCTTGAGTTTGCTGCATATTCTGATTTCTGCCACGGCCTGCAAATCGGCCTCCTCTACCTCTGCCTCTACCTCTTCCAGCATTTGAGTAGAAGACAGCTTCTTTTGAAGTTCCTCCTGAAGAAGATGCACCACCATTTCTCTGCTCCTCAGAAATTAGAAGAGCAATCAACTCCTCAAAATCAGGAAATCTTTCACGGACGGAAATGGATGTTCGGAACTGTGCATAATCCTTTCCTAGACCATTCAAGGTCACGGAAACTAAATCATCATCTTCCACTAGCGACCCAATGGAAGCAAGTGCATCTACAATCTTCTTCACCTTCATGTGGTAGTCGTTGATGCTCATACTTTCTCTTTGCACATTATGCAACTCTTGCTTGAGCTACATTTTCCTGGCTTGCGTATTTGTGCTATACATTTTTGACAAAGTATCCCATGCCTCCTTTGGCATACTTGCATCCTGAATATGCACAATCATAGAGTCTGAAATACTGATAGACAACCAATACATAACTTTCCTGGCTCTCTCATGCCATGTTTTGAATGCCTGCATTTGCTGTTGATTGGGAACATCAGGAAGAACTGGTTCTTCTTCATTTCCTGCAACAAATTCCCAATATCCTTTTCCCATAAGAAAATTTGTCATTCTAAACTTCCATGCTTGGAAGTTGTTCTTGTCAAGCTTTTCAGTGACAATCTGTGAAAGAGAATCAGACGCCATTACAGAACACTGCAAAAAATTCTGTCACTGCAAAGAACACAGCTTCAGCCTCACAAGGGAAAATCTGCAAAACTGACGAAAGTGGTATTTGACCACACAGTCACTTCCTAGTGACGATTTTGCATCAACAGGCAACAGGGATGATTCTGTAACTCCCAATGTCTCTGCGCACAGGCATACAATGCAATTTCTACAGTAACTTTTTACCGACCTGCAGAACAGTGGTCGCACAGCATAAAACTGGGCCTTTTCCTGAGTGCGTGCAGAAAACTTCCACCTCCAAAACAGGCCCCGAAATGGCCTCAAATCAAAAAAACAAGGTCGCCAGGGGCTAAAGCCCTCTCCCGCAGCATATACTGCCCTCTTGCTTCACCGCGAAGGGCGTCTCAACCTGAGACAATGCACTCCTGCACTTTCCGGTTGTGCTACCTGCAGAGATCTGCTCCCAAAACAGAAAATGAAAGCAACACTACTCCTCTTACCAGAACACCACGAGCTTGGCTTGCTTTCTTGAGCTCCTTACCATGAACAAGGCTCTGATACCATGTCAAGATTGTGGGAGAGAAGGAAGGAGTCTCACTTGTAGCTTTCTTGCTTGCACAATGGGGGAATACACACAAGGGTGGAGGCTGAAAAACAGTTTTCCTCTTCTTAGTTGTGTAAGCCAAAAGAACTCTCATACAAAGAAATAGAAGAACCCTATATATGGGTCTCAAACCAAACTCAACTAACTAAGGTGGCATACTAACTGAGCCACGAACTAGAGTAGATAAGGATGGCTATCATGTAGCTATTATTCATGGGCGGTGTACCAACTGCGTCTGCAACTGACAAGTCGGTGACATAAATACACAACGGTCACCCTGGCGTATCACGAGTGGAGCTCGATATCTCAACATAGGCGACCTTCATTTTGAGAGGGAGGCTTCCCAACTAGTTTGGACCAACTGACCTTTACATTTTCAGCCTTTACTTCTTTAATTTTTTCTTTCATGCACTCTTTATCTTCAGCTTCACTTGCTGCAATTAATTCTTTAACTACTTCAAGCTAAATTCCTTGTGTTTTCAACTTCTCTTCTTCCTACACAAATACTCGAAGAGCTTGCAAAAAGACATGCACTGTTTCTTCAGCATCTTCACCAACATATTGTATTTTTCTTTTGATTACATTAATTATTATATCATGAATTCACGTTTGGCAATTCCAAGAATTTCTCCTAAGGTAAACGCAATTTTACTTCCCAGAATTCGTTCTTCTAGGACTTGTTTGAGATCGGTTGCAGTTTCTATGTCGTCAGATTGAAATTTTTAGCCTGACTACTTGCCTTTCTTCTTTCCTTCGGCCTTCTCAGTTTGTAGCGCATCTTCCATCTCTTGATCTGGGGTTGTTTTTTCAGCAAGATTTGGTTGTTCAAGTGTTCTTCTAGTTACCCGTTTTGGAGGGCCAGAAGCGGAAGAGCCAGGTTCATATTCTCTTCTTCTCTTTTCCTCAATCAAGACTTCTTTATGATTGAATTCAGTCCAATGTGCAAAGGTGGAGAAAGAATCTAGTGGTTCTTCCCAACCAGTTTTCCTCAAATGCACTGGCTGGCGTTAGTCAAATCATCTTTGGCTACTTTACCGCATTCCATTTGATCTAATGCTTGCATCCATACTTTAGATTTCACATCAGCTTTATAGGCTTTCAAATTAGATTTAGTTGGCTCAATTTTCAGCCCATAGGTAACTACATCAATTGCCGCATAGGCATTCTTTAAATGCAATGCATTCTGTGAAGCTTAGGAGCAAAAATTAGTCTTTTGGAAGGATGGTAAAATTCGTGCGACTGAAACCGGGCTTCCTCTTGAGACAAATTTGGGTAACGTTGGCATGAAGAAAAGACTGGAGGATTCGGCAACAAGAACATCCTATGTAGCTGTTGATGCAGCTACCTATGGGCTGCAAATTGAGCCAACCAATGAGATTGTTAAAGCATGTAAAGCTGATGTAAGATCTAAAGTGTGGATGCAGGCCTTAGATTGCATGGAGAGAGGCAAGGTGTCCAAAGATGATTTGACTACTGTCAGTCAATGCATCCGAGGAAGAACTGGATGGACCGAGCCAATTGATTCATTTTCAGCTTTCGCTTGGTTGGCTGAAATCAATAATCAAAAAGTTGTGGTAGACGAAAAGAGAAGAAGATGTTTTCGGTCCCTCCTCTTCATGGCCAACCAAACATGTGACAAGAAGTAAACCAGATTAGCAGAAGGCTATTGAAAATCCACCACCACTGCTAGAGCATGTCATGAAAGATGCCCCACAAGCAAAGAAGACATAAGGAAAGAGAAAAGGCAAACATCCCAGCTACAAGCTGCAGTCTGACATAGAGACTGATCTCAAGCGGATCCTAGAAGAAAGGATTGTTGGAAGCAAATTCGAATTTACATTGGGTGAAATTCTCGAAATTGCAAAATGAGGATTTCATGATGTAATAATTGATGCAATTAAATTGAAAAGACAATATGTTGGTGAAGAAACTGAAGAATCTGTGCATGCTTTTTTGCAAGCTCTTCATGTGTATTTGCAGGATGAAGAGAAGCTAAATACTCAAGGGATTCGATTGGAGGCAATCAAGGAATTGATTGCAGCCATAGAAGCCAAAGATGAAGACATCTATGAAGCTGAAATTGAAGAAGCTATTGCAAAGAATGTTATGTTGGGGGCTTATCAATCCAAAGAGTAGCCCATACATAAGAAAGAAGCTCATCCTCACAACATGCAAGAAGAGATTGATGCTCATTTTATTCCAAGTAGTCACTACTCCCGTACCCATTGGGCAAGGGCGACTACCGAAACCATTGTCAAGATTGGAGAAAGAGAGACTCCATGCATTGCCCTTGTAGACCATGGTTCGGAGATCAACGTCATGTCAAGAAGTCTCCATGAGAATGGCAGATGGCCCATAGATGTGGACCTAGGATGGCGCATGAGAGCAGCCAATAATTCTTTTGGAAATCTCTATGCAGCATGTCCTTATGTACGGGTTACTATTGGTGATGTAAAAGATGAATTTCATTTCTTTGTTCAAGATTCTTGTAGCTATCCTATCATTCTTGGTCAACCTTTTATTTCTGAGCCTCGAAGGCCCTTGACAATGGTTCATGTTATGCTCAGATAAGAAGTAAGGATAATGACAAAGCTATCCAATTTCTGACTGTTTGTGTAAATCATCACCGAAATAGAGATTGATTGAGAGATCATCCTGTGCCTCCTAATGCTCGAGAATTTAAGGGTTTTCAGGGTGCACTGCTGTAAGTGGAGGCTATGGCAGTGCTTCATGTAATAAAAATTTGCCTCCACGAATAGGGCTGAAAGAAAGCATTTATGTCATGTGGAACGAGAGCTGAAGCAAGTTGATGTTTTGGCTGAAAATGAAGAAATTTCAGGACTATTTTATGGGCTGATTTATAATGATACATTGGCTGAAATACATACAGTTGTTCATGCAAAAAATGAGGCTGAAAATTAGTCCATACAGGTATGCACATTGGATATTTATCACATAATTCAAGAATTTGCTGATCATGAAGCTTTTGGATAACCAAACAGGGATGAGACAAGAGTAGAAACAAAGTACAAGACAGTTGACAAGAAGGTCAGCAGGTGGCAACTCCACTACCTCTCGAAAGTGAGGGATTGGATGAAAGGGCATCCAAACAGCCAAGTCTTCATGACCCCAAATATATTGGTCACCAATTTACAGCTGAAAGCTTACGGGAGCTAAAAATTGGTGAAGACTATTTTCTCTTGCTAGTTGAAAAGCAATCTTTTATGCAGATATTGAAGAAACATGGAAAAGCTTTTTCATTTTAGCCTCATGAAATTGGCTGTGTGGATCCAAGTGTTGTGGCACCAATGGTGATTTTCACGGTCCCACACATCCCTTGGAATCTTAAATCAATTCCAGTACGAAGGGCTCATTTGCCTAAGTTACTGGAGCTTTTAAATGAAAAGATAAAGATGTGAATTATAGCCTGTTAATAAAGTCACTATTAGAAATATTGGTTTGGGTCCAATAGTTGATGAATTTGCTGAGGCTTTTGCAAGTAGAGCAATTTATTCCATGGGTGATTTATATTTGGGCTATGACCAATTTCAGTTTGCTTTGGAAAGCCAAAACATTACCACAATGAAGATGCCTCTTGGCTTAGTCCGCATGTGTACTCTACCCCAAGGAGCTACAAATTCAATAGCTCACATGATGAATGCCATGCACAAAGTATTGAGAAATTATATTCTCAAACTTACTCTTCCTTTCCTTGATGATGTACCGATCAAAGGATGTGAAATTCATGAGAAGAATGAAGAGCTCAATGAGTTTGGATGCCGCAAGTTTGTTTCCGATCATATTAATGATTGTGCTCAAATCTTTTCTAAACTAGAAGAAGTCCATCTTACTCTTTTAGGAGCTAAATCTGTTTTTGGAGTTGAAGAAGTTCTTGTGGTTGGGCATATGTGTTGCCCATATGGCCAAAAGCCTTCTCCAATCAAGATTGATGCCATTAGCAAAATGTGAGAAATATGCACAAATGTTTTGGAGGTGAGAAGATTTCTTGGAGCGTGTGTTTTCTATCTTATTTGGATCCCACACCTAGCTCATGTTGCTAAAAATATTTATCAACTATTAAGAAAAGACCAAAGGTTTATGTGGGAAAAAGAGCATACTCAAGTTGTTCGAAAATTGAAGAAATTGTTGATTTCAACCCCCCCTTGAAGAGGGCTGATTACTCTAATGGACAGCCTATCATACTCACGGTAGACACAAGTCCTATTTGGATAGGACGTGCTATTGGTCAAGATGATCTTGAGGGAAACAGGTATACAATCCACTTTGGAGTGAAGGTTCTTAATGAACGTCAAAGAAGGTATGCTCAAATTAAAATAGAACTTTGGGGAGTTGTAACTGCATTGAAGTGTGATCGAGAGTACTTCATGGGTGCACATGTAGTAGTTGAAACAGATTGTTTTCCACTCTTGGACATGATGCCAACTGCTCCACTCCCAACATAGCTATGCTAAGATGGATAGCCTATATTAAATACTTAAATCCTGATTTGAATTATATTGCAAGAAGAGATAATCCAGTTGCTGACATGCTTTCACGTGCCAGATATAAAGATGAAGAAGAGATGATGGATGAGAAAGTAACAAAGTCTATATTTGCTGAAAATGATGCTATAATTGCAAGTTCAAATTAGAAAACAGCAAGTACAGCTGTTCTTAATGTTGGTACAGTTGTCATAAATGTAGGTATATCATTAATTACAATAAGTACAGCAGGTACTGCTGCTGTAACATAATTTACAGCATCAAAGAATGAAGAAACAACCATGGAAAGATGGTGGGCAACTGAAAGACAACATGCTGAATGCTTTGTTTTAGTTTGTTCTCATTTTATGGAAGAATATTGTGCAGATGATTAGCTAAAAATTGGCCAATACTTGAGCACTATGGCAAAGCAGGAAGATTGGGATGATGAAGAGTTCAAGAGAATCAGGAGAAAGGCTTATGGCTTCTTTCTCAAAGACGGCTACCTTTGGAGGCATGTGAAGAAGAAAGGAGGAGCGCCTGTTCGTGTCTTAGGAGACAAGAAGACTCAAAGACAGGTCATGCAAGAATTTCATGAAAGCTTATTGGCTGGCCATAGAGGCATATGGGGCACTTTTGCCAAAATAAAAGAGAAATTCTGGTGGCAAAACATGTATAAAGACATTGAGCATTTTGTTGAGTCTTGTCATGTTTATCAAATGTACTCTATGCCTAAGCATAGAGATGGGCTTCAGCCTACCATTCCTTTATCCATTCATTATAGATGGGTTATTGATTTAGTAACCATGCCTACAAGAATTCAGAACATGAGATATCTAGTGCTAGAGAAGATCTCACAAATCAGGTGGAAGATAAAGCCTTGACAACAAAGACCACCCAAGCTGTTTGTAGATTTTTACTTGAAGAAGTGTTTTCCAGGTATGGCTGTACATGGAATAATCATACAAACCACAACCCAACAATCAGTTCAATGCAAAGGCATTTAGGACATTATTTGATCAACCAACAAAAGCAATGGTATTATTTTCCAAACATTGCAAGAATAGTCGCGATAAACTTTCCATCGCATATTTACTCTCCCCTTTGGGATCATAGAGTGACACTATGCATAATTTTAATTGAATTTATCTTCCTTTCCCCTATAGAATGTGAGACAAATTTGTAACGATGCAAGACTATATCCCAATGTAAAATAATCCCTGAACTATTGTGCTGGTTGTAATCAACTCATGGTTTGGCAACACAAGATAACTCCTTGACCGTTATTTTATGCAAAATCTTCATAGGATGGATGCAAGACTATTAACACAAGATCAATTCGTGTACCATCGATGTAAGTTTCATATAATCTTTCCCATGCATGTACCATCTATGTGCATAACCCTTAGGGTAACCTTGTGAACCCTAACAATATTGTCCTAGGTGAAGACTAATCAAAGAACCAATTTTATTTATGGGGGGGAAGGGGTTCCTACACAGAGTGGGTGGGGGAAATATTACATCCTCTCCCCCTTAGAGAACTTGAGATGTCCTCATCTCGGAAGAACTGGGGAAGACAAGCATTAATGGGGTTAAAGGCCTATGAGTTAGGATCCACTATCGTCTGCTACGCTACTTGTAATGACTCAAGTAGTGCAACTCATATTATTGCAATTACTCGTAGGTACAAGAGTAGGATTTATTTCCAATATAAGTTTTATTATATGTTGATAGAATTTCTAGGATTACTAATCATTCTGAAGAGGTGTAGTGGGTTCTAAGTCTTTGTCTTCATCTGATTCCTCTATATATCCATTGACTACTGCTGTGTAGCTTTGTTTTCTTGGAGGCTCAATATCTTCTAGACTTAAGTCAGGACAATCTACTTGGATGTGTCCTAGCTCATTGCAATGGAAGCATTGATGGTAGGGACATCTCCTACGAATGTGCACTATCTCTCTGCACATGTGGCATCTCTTATCTTCATCTCGGGAATCATCTTTGTCACAATTTCTAGGTTCAAGTTCTTGGATGATTGGCTTTGCTCAAAGTAATGCATCTTGCAATCCCTTGGACGCATTGCCTCAAGACGGTGGTTTAGAGGAGTATTCAAGCCATGGCAAAACTTGGATACTTGTTGCAGAATATCCATAGGTGGCGTGTATTTTAGCAAGGAGACAAATTTCTAGTAATATGGCTCCAGAGACATGCCCAACTATTTCAACTTAAAGAACTCATTCATCTTTTGAGTTCTATATGTAGGTGGCGTGTACCTTCCCTAAACTGCTTTCTTTAGCTTATCCCAAGTCACTGTGCTTTTCATGACTACTTGGTCTTTACACCATTTCTTCCATTATATTAGAGCATGGTCAACTAACTTAAGTTTGGCTATCATTGCTTGATTGGTAGCAGAAGTTCTTGCAGTACAGAAATAGTCATCCATCGACTCAATCCATATCTCTGCCTTAGCTCTGACGTCTATGCCTTCTCCATCAAACTTGGGTGCCTTAATCTCCTTGAGAATTAATTTCTGCTCTTGCATGTCAGCATTCATGGGCATAGAAGGTCCCTGAAAATCAAGCCATATCACTTAGGTTATTATATTTAGGATATGTCTATGAACTATACACTAATCAATCATGCATCATTACGAAGTTTCGCTCTGATACCAACTATAACGTGTCCACTTATCGACTGTCTAGGCATGTTTTTTGCAAATGAATCTAAGAGACACCGCCAGGCACTCCCATGGAATGTTACGAGGTTTATCACCTAGGATTTCTCAAGTTCGCCTTGCAAAGGAACGTTCGCGGCCAAAACCACTAGGATTGACTTGAAACTTGGGTCCCTAGTGGTCAAGGTCTTCTAACACCATTCTAGTGTCGGGTCCTGGACATCCTACTTTATGTAGAGATACCCATGCCACACTTGGTTCAAAGAGAATGGGAAACGAGAGGGATGCGCCACTTAACCTCTCTGCTGGTAGGGTATAGTCCCATTCTAGTCCCCTAAAACAGCATGAATTGGGTTCTAACTCGGGTTCTAACCTAACAATTCCTAAGGGTTGCGGATGCCAATAAAACCTTGTGAGAATCCTCCCAATTTTTTGGGACCACCCTACCATAGGACGCGGACCCATCGGGGGTTCCACCCACCCTCTTCCCTCAATAGGCGTTCTTTAGTTATCTAATTAGATCCTACCACAATTATGTGGAACATTTAAAATCAGATTTCTTAATTTAGTATTTTAGGAAACATGGTTCATTTACATAATTTACGGCACAAACATGAAAACAAAGAAAACACTCCTTTTGGCAAATAAGTTTCTTAACTTATCTTCAAGTTAATCTTTGTCTCCTGCCCATACATGAGAAATTATATACCCCTTCTGCCCTGCAAAAGTATGTGGTCCAAATCACATGGCACCATAATTTCCATCCTTTATCTAGAATAGGATCTTCCAATGCCAGAGATGTTGGGACCATGACAGTCTTCAACTCCATTCCAAACTAGGCAAGGGGTGTTTAAAGCTCCACCTGACCCACAGGCGGCCTATGAGTGAGACACCATTTGTGGGGTTGGACTTTTCACCACTTGACCTTCAACCTGTGAATCGAGCAATGCCCTTTTTGGGTTGAAGTGTGGTGTGAACTTAGAGATGATCCACGTGTGCAAAATATCCTTTCCTTAATTAATCTAGTTAAGAATCAAGCACAAACAAGGAATTCAGCCCTAATATCAACTTTCAAGAAAACATTCATTTATTTCCATGGCAACTTGTCATCACATACCCCTACCATGCATTTACCATCAAAACTCTTCGGGGCCAACCAAACGTGTGACAAGAAGTAAACCAGATTAGCAGAAGGCTGCTAAAAATCCACCATCACCGCTAGAGCATGATATGGAAAATTCCCCACAAGTAAAGAAGATGGAAGGAAGGAGAAAATGTAAACATCTCGACGACAAGCTGCAGTTTGGCATAGAGACTGCGACCAGATCTCAAGCGGATCCTAGAAGAAAGGATTCTTGGAAGTAGAATTGAATTTACATTGGGTGAAATTTTCAAAATTGCAAAACA
This sequence comes from Lygodium microphyllum, assembly GCF_053477565.2. Lineage (NCBI taxonomy): Eukaryota > Viridiplantae > Streptophyta > Polypodiopsida > Schizaeales > Lygodiaceae > Lygodium > Lygodium microphyllum. The sequence continues at coordinate 87,151,618 of NC_141163.1, read as the reverse complement.
AGGATTTCATGATGTAATAATTGATGTAATTAAACGGAAAAGACAATATGTTGGTGAGGAAACTGAAGAATCTGTGCATTCTTTTTTGCAAGCACTTCATGTGTATTTTCAGGATGAAGAGAAGCTGAATACTTAAGGGAGTCGATTGGAGGCAATCAAAGAATTGATTGCAGCCATAGAAGCCAAAGATGAAGACATCTATGAAGCAGAAATTGAAGAAGCTATTGCAGAGAATGTTATGGTGGGGTCTTCTCAATCCAAAGAGCAGCCCATGCATAAGAAAGAAGCTCATCTTCACAACATGCAAGAAGAGACTGATGCTCATTTTATTCCTAGTAGTCACTACTCCCGTACCCATTGGGCAAGGGCGACCACCGAAACCGTTGTCAAGATTGGAGAAAGAGAGACTCCATGCATTGCCTTTATAGATCATGGCTCAGAGATCAACGTCATGTCAAGAAGTCTCAATGAGAATGGCTGATGGCCCATAGATGTGGACCCCGGATGGCGCATGAAGGCAACCAATAATTCTTCTGGCGATCTCTATGCGGCATGTCCTTATGTACGGGTTACTATTGGTAATGTAAAATATGAATTTCATTTCTTTGTTCAAGATTCCTGTAGCTATCCTATCATTCTTGGACAACCTTTTATTTCTGAGTCTCATTTGGAGACAAAGGCCCTTGATGATGGTTCATCATATGCTCGGATAAGAAGTAAGGATAATGATAAAGCTGTCCAATTTCTGACGATATGTGTAAATCATCACTGGAATAGAGATCAATTGAGAGATCATCCTATACCTCCTAATGCTCGATAATTTAAGGGTTTTTGAGTAGCACTGCTGTAAGTGGAGGCTATGGCAGTGCTTCATGTCATAAAAATTTGCCTCCACATGTAAAGGAGGCTATGCCAAAAGTTTACTTGCAGGTATTTACGGCCAACAATGTGGGCTGTTATAAACAGTTTTTAGCCTGAATAGGGCTGAAAGAAAGCATTTATATCATGTGGAACGAGAACTCAAGCAAGTTGATGTTTTGGCTGAAAATGAAAAAAATTCAGGGCTATTTTATGGGCTGATTTATAATGATACATTGGCTAAAATACATGCATCTGTTCATGTAGAAAATCAGGCTGGAAATCAGTCCATAGAGGTATGCACATTGGATATTTATGACATAATTCAACAATTTTCTGATCATGAAGCTTTTGGACAGCCAAACACGGTTGAGGTAAGAGTAGAGATGAAGTATAAGACAGTTGACAAGAAGATCAAGTCGGTGGCAACTCCACTACCTCCCGAAAGTGAAGGACTAGCAAAAAGGGCATCAAAACAGCCAAGCCTTTGTGACCCCAAAGATATTGGTCACCAATTTACAGCTGAAAGTTTATAGGAGCTAAAAATTGGTGAAGACTCTTTTCTCTTGCCAGAGCTGAAAAGCAAGCCTTTATGCAAATATTAAAGAAACATAGAAAAGCTTTTTCATTTCAGCCTCATGAAATTGGCTGTGTGGATCCAAGTGTTATGGCACCAATGGTGATTTTCATGGTCCCACACGTTCCTTGGAATCTTAAACCAATTCTAGTACCAAGGGCTCATTTTCCTAAGTTACTAGAGCTTTTAAATGAAAAGATAAAGATGCAAATGTTGGAGCCATCTTTAGCTCCGTATTCCAACCGATGTTTTATCGTGTCTAAGAAGAATGGATCTTCGCGATTCATTCAAGATTTACAGCCTGTCAATAAAGTCACTATTAGAAATGTTGGTTCGAGGCCAATCGTTGATGAATTTGCTGAGGCTTTTGCAGGTAGAGCAATTTATTCCATGGGTGATTTATATTTGGGTTATGAGTAATTTCAGCTTGCTTTGGAGAGCCGAGACATTACCACAATGAAGACTCCTCTTGGTTTAGTCCACATGTGTACTCTACCTCAAGGAGCTACAAATTCAGTAGCTCACATGATGAATGCCATGCATAAAGTATTGAGAGGTTACATTCCCCAACTAACTCTTCCTTTCCTTGATGATGTACCGATCAAAGGATGTGAAATTCATGAGAAGAATGAAGAACTCAATGAGCTTGGGTGCCGCAAATTTGTTTTCGATCATATTAATGATTGTGCTCAAATCTTGTCTAAATTGGAAGAAGTTCATCTTACTCTTTCACGTGCTAAATCTGTTTTTGGAGTCGAAGAAGTTCTTGTGGTTGGGCATATGTGTGGTCCATATGGCCGAAAACCTTCGCCAATCAAGATTGATGCTATCAGCAAAATGCGAGAAATATGCACAAATGTTTCGAAGGTGAGAAGCTTTCTTGGAGTATGTGTTTTCTATCTTATTTGGATCCCACACTTCGCTCATGTTGTTAAAAATCTTTATCAATTGTTAAGAAAAGGCCAAAGGTTTATATGGGAAAAAGAGCATACACAAGCTATTCAAAAATTGAAGAAATTGCTTATTTCTGCCCCAACCTTGAAGAGGGCTAATTACTCTAACAAACAGCTTATCATTACTCACGGTAGACACAAGTCCTATTGGGATAGGATGGGCAGTCGGTCAAGATGATCTTAAGGGCAACAGATATGCAATCCACTTTGGAGTGAAGGTTCTTAATGAGCTTCAAAGAAGGTATGCTCAAATTAAAAGAGAACTTTGGGGAGTTGTAACTGCATTGAAGTGTGACCGGGAATACTTCATGGGCGCACATGTAATAGTTGAAACAGATTGTTTTCCACTCTTGGGCATGATTGCCAACTACTCCACTCCCGACATAGATATGCTAAGATGGATAGTGTATATTAAATCCTTAAATCCTGATTTGAAACATATTGTAGGAAGAGATAATCCAATTGCTGACATGCTTTCGCGTGCCAGATATAAGGATGAAGAAGAGATGATGGATGAGGAAGAAACATAGTCTATATTTGCTAAAAATGATGCTGTAATTACAGGTTCAGATCTGAAAACAGCAAGTACAGATGTTCCTAATGATGGTACAGCTGTCAAAAATGCAGGTACATCATTAATTACGGCAAGTACCACAGGATCAGCTGCTGTAACAAATTTTATAGCAGCAAAGATAGAAGAAACAACCATGGAAGGATGGTGGGCAGCTCAAAGACAGCATGCTCAATGTTTTGTTTTGGTTTGTTCACATTTTAAAGAAGAATATTATGCAGGTGATTGGCTAAAAATTGGCCAATTCCTAAGCACTATGACAAAGAAGGAAGATTGGACTAATGAAGAGTTCAAGAGAACTAGGAGAATGGCTTATGGCTTCTTCCTCAAAGATGGCTACCTTTGGAGGCATGCAAAGAAGAAAGGAAGAGTACCCATTCGTGTCTTAGGAGATAAGAAGACTCAAAGACAGGTCATGCAAGAATTTCATGAAAGCCTATTGGCTAGCCATAGAGGCATATGGGGCACTTTTGCCAAAATAAAAGAGAAATTTTGGTGGTAAAACATGTATAAAGACATTGAGAATTTTTTCAAGACTTCTCATGTTTGCCAAATGTACTCTATGGTTAAGCATAGAGATGGGCTTCAACCTACCTTTCCTTTATCTATTCATTACAAATGGGTTGTTGATTTAGTAACCATGCCTACAGGAATTTGGAACATGAGATATCTAGTGCTTGCTAGAGAAGATCTCACAAATCAGTTGGAAGGAAAAGCCTTGACAACAAAGTCCACTCAAGTTGTTTGTAGATTTTTACAAGAAGAAGTATTTTGCAGGTATGGCTGTGTTGCCAAAGTAACTGCTGAGAGAGGAGAATTGGATGCCGATGAGGCTCGCCATTTCTTTGCTCAATTGGAAATCAAGCTATCTCTTACATTAGCCTACAATCCTGAAGGCAATGGTAAGAGTGAAATAGGTCATCAACCAATTCTCAAAGCATTGGCAAAATCTTGCAGAGGAAAGATGAGAGAATGGCCTAGAATGCTTCCATTTGCATTATGGGATGATAGAACTACCCATAGTGCAGTAACAGGTTATATGCGGGCTGAACTAATATATGGGCAGCCACCTATTATGCCTATTGAGGAGTCTATTATCACATGGAGTATCTTGCCTTGGGATAAAGGCATAAATAGAGAAGAGCTATTGATTTGCGCATAAGGCAGCTTGAAAGAAGGCCAGAAGATGTCAAGACAGCCATTGAAAGGCTGAAGGCAACAAGATTGAAGAATAAGAAGAGGTTTTACAAGCATCATCAACTCCGTTCAAGAGCTATTCAAGAGAATGATTGGGTACTTGTCTATGACAGCAACCTGGACAATCAATATAGTGCTCATAGGAACCTAGCCAAAGTGATGGTTTGGACCATATGTGGTGAAGGTGGTACATGATAATGCTACTTACACTTTGGCTGAAATGGATGGAACCATGGTCAAGGTACCAAACGAAGAGAGCCTTCTACTTATGAGCTTGATGACTTGGATGTGAGCCATGTACTTGAAGACAAGGAAGATGAAGAAGACTTAGAGGATGAAGATGAAGATATGTCAGAAGAAGAGCCTCCTTAACCTACAATTTTGTGAAATGGCACATACCGGAGGATGTGCAGGTTAGGAGGGGGTGAATGTCAAAGAGTTTTTTGTTCATGATATAAATCATATAGTTATTATGTTTGTAGAAGAACTTCATTAGGATTTACATGAGAAACTTTCATACATAATTCAATCATTATTACCCAACATCCGACTTAGATATCACTTAATCTCATAAGTTCTTTTGTAACTGTCATGCAATTTTCAGTTGTACCATGTAAATTGAAAAAAAATTAAGTATATGGGAACCCACAACTTGATCAACTAGAGGTAATTGGCAGTCTGCAGGCTAAGTCACATTGGTTCAAGAGGAATATTTGCCTAGAAATCAAGAAAAGTGCCAAAAGTCCACTAGGTTTGTATGGGACCTGGAATAATGGACTTATGTGACTTATAAGTGACCTAAATGGTCAAACTTTTGTGTGCGAGCTGAAGGAAGAGCAGCCCGCATTTTTCAACGTAATTTTTCGGGCCTGCATACTTGTGATGACAGATGGAGGGTGAGCTGAAGGCTATGGTGCATGCTCCAAAGCATGCAAACTCAGGGTAAACTGAAGCTAAAGAAGGAGATACAAACAAAGAAGGTAAGAGTTCTTCTTGCCTGTCCATTTGGTATGATGAAACTGAGTGGTATGACAATCCATAAAAGGGGAAAACTGAGAAAAAGTATTCAGCCTGCTCTTATGTACGTCTTCTTCCATTCTCTTACTATATTCATGGTCCAATGAAGCCCGTCTTGTACCCAAGTACTTGAGTGACTTTGGGGCAAGCAAAGGGGAGAATTTTGGTGGTGTATGGGCTATTTTGGATTGATAAAACCAGTCATAAACAGGGCAGCCCACTATTCTTGTCCATTTTGAAGAGAAATCAAGTGATCTATGTGGTTGTAAATGAAGGAATTGACCTCTTAACATCAGGACTTCATTTGAGAATGATTAGAGAGGCTTCTTCTTGAGATTATGTGCATTTTTGGAGCTTGTTTATGGGCTGGAAATTACTATTTTAAAATAGGGCTGAAGTAAATTTGATGCTTTGACAAATGCATTTCATGAGATTTTGATCTATGTCTACCACCAAAATACTTGTATCTTGGAGTTGTTGTCCATTAGTATTCATGAAATAGAAACTGTTTGAACTTGCATTTGAAGTATGCATTTGGATTAAATCTGAGATAATCTCTAAATGTATTAGTTTATTATCTGCATATGCATTTGATGTAATCAAGTCAAAGTCTTTCATTCCATTCATGTATGCCAAGTAAAAGAAAAAGCTTGAGGTCTTCTTCTTCAACTGAGTCATCTCTAAAACCCAAGTTTTATCAAACCCCAATCTTTTCTCCCTCTCCTAACCTTGAATCCCACACTCCTCTTCTGCTCTAAACCTTGGTGTAAGACCTTCAAACCCCCAACACGACGACACCGCTACAAGTCTCTCCTCAAGTCTCCTATGTAGGCCTCGCAGATGGTTCTTCTTTCCTCATGGAGAGCAATACCTCTATCTCTCTAGTAGAGAGAATAAGGACAAGAGTAGAGGTATGACTTCTAACCGGATTGATAGAATAGGATAAAGTTCTTCAGTGACTTCTCTTCTTGGATTAGAGTAGAAGAGGATGAGAGACCTTCAATGTATCCCCTTCCTTGGGTTGAGTGGAATGATGTCTCCTTGTCTTGCAGAATAGAGTCTCCTCCTTCTCGATCAACTTCTCGTCCTTGTCAAGATTTCTCTTTGTCCCTCTTCCTAGTTATCCCCAAGCCCTAAATTCATAGTTTTGCAAGGGGTAAAAGAGAGGACGCTTGATTTTTTAGCATTTTTTTATGACAAAGAGAGAACTCTTTCTTTTCACGCTTCTGATGACGCCATTGATTATGTTAAAGAGGGAGCTCCATTCTTATAGCATGAAGATAAAAATTTACAAATATATGGACAAGCATCGTTTGGTGTGTCATCTAGGTGGCCGTCACTCCAAGGCTTATGACCAAGGCGGCGACCAAGGCATATACTTTGGCATCTTGGCCTTGGCATACTTGGCAATGGGCTATGAAGGCTTCATTGGCATGGTTGGCTATGTGCAAGAAGCTCCCACTAGCTTGTAGGAAAATCTTCTTGGGAGGTCACCCATCCCGGCAGTGTCATCACCCAAGTGCACTTAACTTCCAAGTGACGATCCACTAGGCTAGTTATTTTTGTTGTTCTATACTACAAAAATAGTTTTAATAAGCTAGCCTTAGGAGAAGGGTCTCCCAAGTATTTCTTCTATGAATTAGCATATAATATCTCATTAATAATAATATTTATCTTCATAATGAGAGTTAGTTTCATAATTAGAATCAGTTTAAAATGTGTAACATAAATCAATTTTCTTTGGAATGTATATGTACATTAAAATAAACTAAGTAATGGATACATTACAATAAGAAATAGCATGTTCCTCATCCATTGTTTATTTCCATGTCTGAATGAACTAAGATACTATTGTACCATTGTCAACCAATGCCAAAGATTATATAAGTGTACTTAAACTTCAAATCTGCATGGATTCCAAGATGGAAAGGGATTGAACTTAGAGTGTAGGTTACTGCTACATAGATACTAGTTGGTTTCCTTATCTTCAAAACAATCTGAAGAGGCTAAAATGGTTGGATGACTTGAAGGTTATCAAGTTATTCATATTCCATGGGGCACATGTGAACTCGATCCTACACATCAAATGCCGACACATAGAACAAACTCGCTACATCTATGAAGAGGTGGTCAAAGTCTTGCCGGTAGATAGAATTAAAATAATGGGGTGATGCAAACATCATGGCTATCAGAAGCCAGGATTTCCTAAACTTCCCATGACTTATCACTTCTTGAGAATCCATTCCCCAAAATCATATTACTACTCTATCCCTATAAAAGAATCCAATAAGGAATTGTTCTCCTGGAATTGATGTACCTTTTGAACAATTATCCAGCCTATCTCTATCTCCCCCAAATGATTGTACTTGAGGCCTATATCTCTTTTGAATAAATGAGAATTTTATGATTACCTGACTTGTTGCACAATGTTGAAGTATGTGTGATTTAATCAAAATCGGTGCATTGAGACAAGTTGTGAAGAGATGTGTAAATGCAATCTTAACGTGGAAATTTTAATTAAATCAGACACAACCCCAAACATAGAATCAAGATCGTGTTCTAGCATTAAGCCCGCAAAGGCACAAGAGAAGAAGTTTCTTCTTAAACAAATCAAACCATCGAAATTTGATCGGAAAGGAAAGACTGTTGAAGCCGATGCTGAAGTATGGATTGAATCCATGGAGGATTACTTTAGTGCAGCAAGAACAGTACCTACAAACCAGGCTATGATTGCCAAGCTCAAGATGACCAACGAAGCTAGACAATGGTGGAAGCAGTAGTGCAATGACCAAGCAGTAGAGCTGAAAGAACAATAACTTGGGATAAACTCAAAGAGGCAATGCAAGGGAGATATATGCCACTGGCATACAAGACTTAGAAGATGAACGATTTCTTTACAAGATAAAGCAGTTTGGTCTATGTTTGGAGGCATACTACTCAAAATTTGTCTCCTTGCTAAAATATGCCCCGACTATGAGCATATCCCAAGAAGTTTCCAAATTTTGCAATGGGTTAGATCCACAACGGATACCCGATTGGAATCTATGCATCCTACAAATTTACAAGATGCATTGATAAGAGCATGTCCCATTGCCCAAGAAGGTCAGCCCAAATCCAAGAAAAATAGATCTTGGTTTTACAAAGACCAGAACTAGGGAATGACAAAAGCCCAATTTAAAAGAGTACAAGGACAAGGTCAAGGACAGTGGAAGAAACCAAAGGTGAATGCAATCAATGACTTTGTTCCTACACAGAGAAATGACTAAAACTTGCGATGCTTTTACTGCAAGGAAACCGGGCACTTCAAAAGAGAGGATCCCAAACTTAGTGAGGACCACCGCCAAGGAAGATTTTATGGGCAACCCAAAGCTACGCATGGTCAGGGTCAAGTAGAAATGAGGAGGGCAAGAACTTCCAATATCACCATCAAGGAAGTAAATGAAGAGGAAGAACCAACTATGGGAGCAAAGATTGAAAAGGCGATAGTCCATACCGCTCTCCATAAAAAGGGACCGAATCGTCAGTTCTTGGTGATCCAAACTGTCAGAGAGAGAATTAGGGAGAGAGAAAGAAGAGAGAGAAGATTGCAGAAGAGAGAGAAAGGCTGCATGAAGAGAGAGAAGAAGAGTGATGAGGAGAGAGAAAGACTAGATTTAGAGAGAGAAAAACAAGAAAGAAGGGAAAGCCATAGAAGCTGTGAGCAAGAAGGGAGAGAAAGACTGTAATTGTATTAATGTGTCAAAAAGATGTGTAAAATTACATATCCTCTCCTTTTATACCAATGTCAGTGTGACATGGCATAATATCAATATTATTTACACTAATTCCTTATTCTCAGCTTCTTACAATCCATCCCCACTCAAAATGAAGTTTTTGTCCTAAAAAACAAATACCGGACTTATTGGTATAGGCAACTAGGGGGCTGCAGAGTACTACTCTGTACAGCATTACAAGTGATAAAAGAAAAGATTCTCTAATATTCAATAGTAGTACTAATCTATACAGAGGGTCGAAATCAGCCTGTAGCCACCCGAATCAAAAGGGAAAGTTGTATCGTTGCCATGCATTGGATCAACTTTCATAAGATCGAAGTCAAATATAGCTGGAAGCATGATCATCATGATGGTACTCACTAACTTTTCCATAAGCCTCTCAAGCATCACCATGCTCTGTATAACTGAAGCATATGAGGCTGAAGTCACCATTGCATGATGATCATCCAAATCCACATGCTGTCCATGATCTGCCTTCTTGAACTGAGCTTCTTGTTGTGGACTCATACCAAAATGGTCTTCAACAAGATCTTCTCCATCCTTTGCATCATAATATTCAAATACCAAGAATATTTTGGCAGTCTTTGCCCTGCATGTGGCTTGGTGATTACAAGATAGTGGCTTAGCACATCGATAGCATAAGCCTGCAGCATGCAGTTCCCGTATCGTATCACTAGTAAGGTGTCTAATGCGTTTAGCCTTAGATAGCAATTTACACACCTGCTCATCACCATTGGTCAGCTCTATAATAGTTTTGACATGTTGCTCATAGTCATCTTGCTGCTCATGTACAAGAGATGGCTGTCCATGCTCATCATGTAGAACAAATGGCTATCCATGCTCATCATGTACAACAGATGGTTGTCCATGCTCATCATGTACAGCAAATGGATGTCCATGCTCATGACCATAATTCTCATGCTGTCCATACTGCATATGGTGATAATAGCCCTGCTGCGCATCACAGGGACAGTTTGGTTGAGCATATGCATTTTCTTTCACTGATGTTTGCTGCTCACATACATAAGCATGCTGCCTTTTGATCATTGATCCCACAGCATTGGTCATAATCACTTGCTTGCTGTTGATCAAAGCTAGAAATGTATTGATAAGCATAACCATTTCTGTCACATCCATAAGAACTGGGCTGGTCAACCAAGAGAGCTTCACAAGTATTATCATAACTATGTTGCTGAAGAGGTGGATGCTCATAAGCATAAGCATGTTGACCATAATAGCCATTCTGCTGCCAATGCTCAATGGAATGATACCCATCAGCATATACATGTTGGCCATAATCCTAAGCATTCGATTCAGGTCTTGCTATTTTTTCCATAACTGCTTTATAAGAGCAATACACTGATCAGTTAAAACTCCAAGTTTGTCAATTTTAGCATGTGTTTGAAGCCAACCTTGTTCACTAGAGCTGGAGCTATTGATCTCAGCTGCCATTACAGTCAAGTTGAAGAGATATGTTGTTCCTTGAAAAATGTAAGTCCAAATAAGGTGTATGATATCTTGACTCAAAAGTTAGGATGTCTAGTATCAAGTAGAAATCCTGGTTTGAATTTAGGAGTAGCAATACCCCTCTCTATTTAAGAATTTCCAGAACTGTCCACAGTGAACAGCTAGTGAACTGCTGGTACTAAATAGGCTCTAGCTTGAGAAATATGTGTCCAAATGAGATGTTTGATGGCTCCACTCGAAGCTTATGATGTCTAGTATCAATTCCAGTTGTTCATTTGTTGTTAGAATGATGCTACTAATTTCTACAGCAACTTTCCCAAATCTGTCCCTATTTGGACTGCACCCTGTTTAGCACTGAAATGACCCTATTTTGCCTCGTAATCATTACCTTTCATCTAGGGAAAGTTGTAAGGCACTTAAGATCAATAAGATGACTGATTAGACATGCACAAACCCTAAAATTACATCCTTGATACATCCAAGAATTGCTCTACAAATAGCCCAACTAATCCTTACTACATACTCTCAACCACTTGATCAAGCAAAACCCATAAGCATTGAGAACTCCAATAGTTGCTTCAAAATGGAGCTAACCAAGAAACAAACTCCAATATAGCTTGAGTTGGTTGCAAGCTTCAAAGTACCCAATGAATTGAATCATACCAAGTAGATTCAAAGGTAAGAAGATACCCAATTACTTGAGCTTGCTTGATGAACTCCTCAAAGCCAATCTTGTAGTAAAATGCTTGAACCAAAATAGTAGTATATCCCAGCATCATACTCTACTCAATAATGCTCCAATGGTTCTCCATGAACCATAGCTTGTTGAAGAGGAACCAAATGCTTATCCCCTATGCTAAAACATTGCCGAATCTCTAAACAATGTGACTTCTTTAGTGTATACATATTCCAAAGCCATAGTTTGCTAAGAAGACTGTTCCAACCACGGAGTCAATCTTTGCAAGTCGTTGGGGAGGAGTGAAACCTGGAACACCAGGCATGGAACACTATGAATCGGTACTAATATATCCTCTCCAGTCTCCAGGGGTTACCGCCAACGAGTCCGATTATGCATTTGACATAATTGCAGAACATGGGATGGGCCTTGTTCATCCAAACAAGGTGTTTCAGTTCTATGATGAGCTCCACAGCTACCTTGCTGCAGCAGGAGTTGATGGAGTCAAAGTAGAAGTACAGAACATATTGGAGACCCTTGGATCAGGGTTCGGAGGTTGTGTGTCCTTGACAAGAAAATACCATCAGGCCTTAAAAGCATCTATTGTTCATAATTTCCTTGACAATGGGTGAAGAGGGCAGGCTAGTCTTGATCACAAGGATGTTGCCAGAGCATTTAGCCAACACTCAAATTCAGAAGCAGTTCTTTAGGTACTTTGTCTTCACAATGGAAGTCGACCTAGCCTACATGCTATCTACTGTCCAGCAATGCATACTCATTTTGGATGCAGGCCCTTTGAAGAAGGGAGCACCTAGTTTTTCTGCCATAGTACAATTACTGAAGCTGTTGGGTGACCATTACCTAGAGAGAGTAGCCAGGACCTTTGTTGTGGATGATCCTCCCATGTTCTATTACCTTTGCAAGGGAATTGGTGGATTTCTAGATCTTATTCTAACCGCAATGAGTGGACAATAGAACAAAGCTATAATGATCAAGAAGATAAGGAAAAATTTGACACCACATGGAGCTCGAAAGGGCACACAAATGCAATCCAAAGTGTTTCCAGTTGCTCCAGCTTCCGCATTTCATCCACATCGTCATGTTCATCCTGAGCCATTTTCTGCTGTCATCAGCCAGTTCTAATGTTGCCAAAATTGGTCCCACTTGTCAGAGAGAGATATTTGGGACTCTCTTGACAGCCACCATGAAAGCTTCAGCCAAAAGCGTGAAGGAGAGAGAAGAGAAGCTCTCTTTTGAAAAGTAACTGTAGTTTAGCCTCTAACTAAGCCCGGTTAACCATCCTTTACCCTAGTTACCTCCATTTTTGCATGAAATTTGATGACGTCCAGCCATTTAAGCCTTTATCCACCATATCTGACCTTGGATATCTCCAGATGTAGTCTCTTACTAACTGTAGATGTCCTGCAGCACTCCACTAGTCACTGTCTTGTACCATTTTTGTCTGAAATTGATTTTGAAATAGGAAAATGGGTCTGAAAATGAAAGAGAATAATGGATCAAAGACTCAAGCTCTGATACCACTTGTCAGATAGAGAACTAGGGAGAGAGAAAGAAGAGAGAGAAGATTGCAGAAGAGAGAGAAAGATTGCAGGAAGAGAGAGAAGAAGAGTGACGAGGAGAGAGAAATACTAGATTTAGAGAGAGAAAGACAAGAAAGAAGGGAAAGCCATAGAAGTTGTGAGAAAGAAGGGAGAGAAAGATTGTAATTGTATTAATGTGTCAAAAAGATGTGTAAATTTACATATCCTCTCCTTTTATACCAATGTCAGTGTGACATGGCATAATATCAATATTATTTACACTAATTCCTTATTCTCAGCTTCTTACACAAACCCCTTCACACTACCAAGGTAAGAATTTCAAAACCTTGATTGACTATGGAAGTGCGCATTCTTTTATTTCTCCTGCTTGTGCAAGAAAGCTAGAAATAACCACAATAGTTGCACCCACTTTACTTGTGGAATTAGAAAATGGGCGTGAAATCACTTGTACTAGACAAACTACCAAAGTAAGATTCCTACTCGGTGGAAAGCCAACAATTGTAAAATTCAAAGTAATGAACTTAGGGGCTCATGAATGCTTACTTGGCATGGATTGGTCAATACCCAATGATTCCCACATTCACTGTGGAAGGGGCCAAATTTCCTTTCGAAGTTCTAAAAGGGAACTAGTCACAACTCAAGGGAAGGACGTCTAGTTAAGGGAATGCAGAAGGTTTTATGCATCTACTTGATCAAGCTGAATAAGCTAGAGCAAAGCAAGGAGTATGAAGAAGAACCTTCATGGCTAAAGGAGTATGCATATGTGTTCCCCAGAGACTTGACAGAGCTTCCGCCCCCAAGGGATATTGATCATAAGATCAAACTCATACCAGGCGCTACTCCAATTGCAAAAAGACCTTACAAAATTTCTATTTACAAAGCTATCAAATTAAAGGAGTGGCTGAAACAACTTTTAGATCAAGGGTTCATGCGGCCTAGTAGCTCACCATGGGGAGCTCCTATGTTGTTTTAGAAGAAGAAGGATGGAACACTCGGGCTGTGCATCCACTATAGAGGGCCGAATCAAGTAACCGTCAAGAATAAATATCCTATCCCAAGGATAGATGAGTTGATCACCTACAAGGGGGAAAAATCATCTCAAAAGTTGACTTAAGGTCAGGGTATTACCAAATTTGCATCAAGGATGAGGATATTCCAAATACAGCTTTCAACACCAGATATGGTCATTTTGAGTTCACTATAATGTCCTTTGGATTAACCAATGCTCTTGCTACATTCAATATGCTAATGCATGATATCTTTAGACCATACCTTGAGGAGTTTGTACTTGTTTTCTTTGATGACACCCTAGTCTACTCCAAGGAAGAAGAAGACCATGAGCCTCAACTTTGCATTGCCCTTGAAATCATGAGGACGCACAAGCTTTATACCAAAAAGAATAAGTGTGCCTTTTCCAAAATGACAGATTGAGTACCTAGGCTTCATTGTAACAAAAAACAGAATCTCTATGGATCCTGCAAAGGTTAAAGATGCACAAGAATGGTGCCCACCAATCACTATTAATGAAGTGCAAAGGTTTCTTGGTCTAACAGGATGGTATAGAATCTTCATCAAAGATTACGCCTTAGTTGTGGCACCCCTCACAAATCTACTAAAGAAGCAGGTTGCCATAGTGCGGATAGTCGTTGAACAAGTAAGCTTCGACCAACTCAAACATAGCTTAGTGAAAATGTCAATTCTGAAGCTCCCAGACTTGAACAAGGAGTTCGAAGTTGTTATAGATGGCAACTCACTTGCACTAGGTTGTGTAGTAATGCAAGAATGTCATCCCGTGGCATATTCCTCAAGGAAGTTAAAAACCCATGAGAAAAATTATACTACTCATGACTTGGAACTATTAGTTATCATTCATGCCCTCAAACTGGAGGCACTAGTTATTCAGTAAACCAATTCTCCTTGGTCACGGACCACAAGAGCCTCAAATGGATCTTCTCCTAGGTTGACCTCAACATGAGGCAAGGTTGCTAGATCGATGTGCTACAAGAGTATGACTTTGAAATCGGATATAGACCTAGCAAGGAAAATGTAGTCGCTGATGCCTTAAGTCATAAAGTGTTCCTCAACTCTCTCATTATGGAGGAACCTTTGACGGTCGGGATCACTAGCCACCATGGTGTCAATGCCAGGTATCCTTGGTACGCAGATCGGATGTTGTACTCTGGCGTAGTGAATGCCAAAAGGTCCCGAAGAACAAAAGAACTCTACTTTTTGCACAAAACTCAAGGTAAAAAGCATGCACGACATGAACAAGAGACCAATTGGGTGCAATCTCCCCCCATGCATTGTGTGAGCGCTCCACAAAGCATGTATTTTATGTATTAATCATCTTCAAGCTCAAACAATAGCCCAAATTACAAAATAGCAAGCTTTTAGCTTTTGAGTTTGCTTTAGCACAAAATAGAAATAAAGCTAATGGGCGGTGCCCAAAGAGTCAGGGGTACCCAATACAATGTCCAAGTACAAATAACATAATCATGCGCCCATGCACATACAAAATAATAAATAAATATCCAACGCCTCAATGAATAGGTGCGACAAAATATAGGCGCCATGCCTAAGGTATGCGCCCATCAAAATATAAATGATAAATCGAATACTCGCTATCCTCCAATGCTTTCCTCCGCCACTGCTGCTATCTCTACACATCAACTGAAGCATTCACAATCGTTAGTAAAATAATACAATTAAACCGACAAAAGTGAATACCTAGCAGTCTTCAGCTACATAAATAAATCAACTGGTTAGAAATCAATCCTAACCTTAATTTATTACAAGTGCGCACTCTAAACTCATAAATGTTTATTAATTTAATATGCATTTTGCAGAATTACCCACTATGGAATCACCCATGTACACACTAAATTAATGAAACGCTCGAAAAGGATAGGCGTCCCCACCATCAACTTCTCGCACAAAGAATCCACTTTGTGTATGAGCCCTAGTCATCAAAGTTTACGGAATCCACCGTAAAACCTCACGGAATCCACCGTAAAACCTCACGGAATCCACCGTGAAATATGCCTCCTGGCATCAAAAGTTTAGTCAAAGGCAAAGCAAGTAATGAAAAATTACGCACAAACTTCCTGTAGAAACTAGCAAGACCTAGGAAAGATCGTAACTCATGCACATTTTTAGGTATAGGCCAATTCAATATTATTTCTACTTTCTTAGGGTCAACCTTAATACCATCTGATGATAAGATATGACCTAAATATTCAATTTTTGTGTTAAATAATTCACTCTTTTCCGGATTGGCATACAGTTGATTATCTTTTAATAACTTGAAAGCCAAGGACAAATATTCATAATGTTCTTTTTCATTTTGACTAAACACCAAAATATCATCAAAGAAGACAATAACACAATGCTGATATTTCAAAAAGATACAATTCATCATTCTACTAAATGTAGCAGGTGCATTAGTCAATCCAAAAGGCATCACTAAAAATTCATAATGACCAAATTGTGTCCTAAATGTAGTCTTGAATATGTCTGACTTATCTAATCTCACCTGATGATAACCAGATTTAATGTCTATTTTACTAAATATGGCAGAACCTTGCAGTTTATCCATAAGGGCAATCGAATCTAGGAATTGGATATCTATTCTTTAATGTGATCTTATTTAAAGCTTGATAATCAATGCACATACGATAGGTATTATTTTTCTTCTTTACTAACAAAACAGGTGCACCAAATGGAGAACTACTAGGTCTAATCAATCCCCTATTTAGTAATTCCTCAACTTGATTTTGAATTTCTTTTTGCTCTATCTGGTTATGCCTATATGGTGCTTCACAAGGTGGTTGTGTACTAGGAATCAAATCTATTTTGTGGTCTTTTGGATGTGAAGGAGGTAAACCAGGTGGTAGATCTTATGCAAAACAGTCTTTAAAGTGTGCAAGAAATTCTTTATGCCTAGGGTGCATATGATTTTCTTTAACTTGTAGTTCATTCACCCAAATGAGATAAGATTTACTACTTTTGCATAATGCACGTTTAGCTTGAGTATGGGAAAGCAATGGAAAAGCATTAGATGCATGCATACCATACAATGTAATATGTTTTCCTTGAAATTGAATATTAATCGAATGTGTGGAATAATCTATATCAGGGTTATGCTGATGACGCCAAGGCATAACTAAAATAATATCACTGGACTGTAATGGTACAACTAGAAAATTCATTCTTTCAGTGTATTGACCAATTTGAATTTCTAAGTCATGTACTTCTTGTGTTCCATTATACCTAGTGCCTAAGAAAGCTGCTTTAATGCGATAATGCGTAGGAATAGTTTGTAATTTCAATTATTTCACTAGCTTTGCAGAAATAAAATCATGAGTACTACCATGATCATGCAAAATAATCTTTTCTTTTCTATGCACTAAACATTTCATTGTCAATAAAGAATGTGGAGTTGGCATACCTGGTAAAGTATCCGAAGGAGTGGTAATATCATCTTCATCTTCCGTGAATTCAGCCATTTCTTCATGTTCACCATCTTCCATTGCTCCAAGGTAGTTGATATGGACAGGTGGCTTCTTCGAATGGCAATTGGCTGCTAGATGTCCAGGTTGGTGGTATTTATAACACACTATAGGTTTGGCTTTGGTTACATTGTTTGCAATGGCAGGAAGTCTAGGAATATTAGGATTTGGCTGTGGAATGGGCTTAGGATTTTGGTTGGTATTGGATGGTAAAGCAGGTGGTTTTGCCCAAGACTTACGGAAAGATGATGAAGGAAAACAACCTTGATTAAATCTTCTAAAATTTGAGTTGAATTGCTTAGATCCATAGTTACCATTGGCTTGGAATTGCTGTGGATGCTTGTCTCTTCCTTGAAGCTTGTCTTCAGTGTCATGAGCTAAAGAAATGGCGTCTTCAAGAGTTGCAAGCTTGAACATATTGACTTCAGCGTAGTAATGCCCAAGTAATCCAGACATATACTTGCGCTTGTGTGTCGCTTCAGGTACGTCTTCAAGCATGCGTAACTGGAGTAATGCATTCCAAAAGCATTCGGTGTACTGAGAAATAGGCTCACGATCTCTTTGCTGAAGAAGGTCCCATTGCTTTATGGCTTTTTCATGGAATTGTGGAGGAAGGAAATTTTGCATAAAATTCTTCTTGAAATTCTCCCAGGTAGTGGGACAATCTATACTCTTACAAACCACGGTCCACCAAAGAGATGCTCTATCCACTAAATGATTAGTGACACACTTGATTTTATCTTTTTCTGCATATGTTTCCTCATGAAAGTAATCATCAAACTGACTGATGAATGCAAGAACAGTTTTTCCATCTTGAGTGCCATTGAAAGTACGGAATTTGAAATTTCTTTTACTTATCTTTGTTTCCTTACGGATGGATTGAGCTTCGAGAGTCGCGTCGATGGTATGTCGGATAAGGTCTTTAGATTGTGGTTCCTCTTTGTCAGTAGTCAATCTTTGTAAATTAGCCAATTGAACTTGCAATGCTTGCCTAGCTCGTCGTTCTTCATCTAACTGCATCATAATTAAGTCCAGGTTTTGCTCCATCGTAGGTTCAGGAAGATCGCCTTCAGCCATTAAATCATCCATATGTGATTCTGTCATCTTGCAAAACTTCAAAATACCTCACACTCTCAAAATCCAATTAGCAGGATGAGCGTAGCTCAAGATCGGGTATACAAGGCTTACATATTTTTATGTGTGGCTTTCACAATCTTCATCTTTGGCTATTGTGGGATTTGTAATCTTTGAAAAAAAATTGTGTTTTAATCTTTTGCGTGTACTGAAACGGGTTCAGCAAACCTGCATATGCGAACAGTACCTTCCAATGAGCAACTTTGCAGTTTGGAGTTTCTGCGCAGGAACAGCCCTTCTATGAGTTTTGAATAGAAGTCAGTTTTGACTTCAGGTGACTTGACTGACTTGCAGAGTTGCAAACTTATGTGACTTGCAGAGTACCAAAACTTGCAGAACTTGGTTGATTTAGCAAACTTGTAGGATCTAGACTTTTTAGACTTGCAGAATTTAGACTTGGAGAACTTTGAAAATTCTGTGTGACTTGACTTAGTGTAATAGCCTTGAGTCTTAAAGAGCAGCAAACGTCGTCGATTTTAGGGGGTGGGCTGTTTTTTCAGCCGGCGGAAATTTTGCAATCATCCTCTAACACGCCGAATTGAAATTGAGAAGCTTTTAAGCTTCTTTAAGCTTTATAAGCTTTGTATTAAGCTTTGAAGATTATGAAAATTTTGAGACTTATCTCTGTAACTCCACGACTTGTATGAGAGGATGTAGGAGTGGTCCTCCGCTGTTGCAGGCCGGTCCTTCACGATCTGAAGATGGAAACTGAGGTTCTTGATCGCCAGGAATCCACCCGTATTGACCGTTCGCAATGAGATTGACCATAGAGATCGATCGTTCCAGGAGCTCCGCCTTCGCACAAGATGGGTAGCGATTGGAAGCTCTTGATCTCAGCCTCGCTCTGATACCACTGGTGCACAGATCAGATGTTGTACGCTCGCGTAGTGAATGCCAGAAGGTCCCCAAGAACAAAAGAACTCTACTTTTTGCACAAAACTCAAGGTAAAAAGCATGCACAACATGAACAAGAGACCAATTGGGCGCAATCTTCCCCCATGCATTGTGTGAGCGCTCCACAAAGCATGTATTTTATGTATTAATCATCTTCAAGCTCAAATAATAGCCCAAATTACAAAATAGCAAGCTTTTAGCTTTTGAGTTTGCTTTAGCACAAAATAGAAATAAAGCTAATGGGCGGTGCCCAAAGAGTCAGGGGTACCCAATACAATGTCCAAGTACAGATAACATAATCATGCGTCCATGCGCATACAAAATAATAAATAAATATCCAATGCCTCAATAAATAGGCGCGACAAAATATAGGTGCCATGCCTAAGGTATGCGCCCATCAAAATATAAATGATAAATCGAATACTCGCTATCCTCCAATGCTTTCCTCCGCCACTGCTGCTATCTCTACACATCAACTGAAGCATTCACAAATGTTAGTAAAATAATACAATTAAACCGACAAAAGTGAATATCTAGTAGTCTTCAGCTACATAAATAAATCAAATGGTTAGAAATCAATCCTAACCTTAATTTATTACAAGTGCGCACTCTAAACTCATAAATGTTTATTAATTTAATATGCATTTTGCGGAATCACCCGCTATGGAATCACCCATGTACACACTAAATTAATGAAACGCTCGAAAAGGATAGGCGTCCCCATCAACTTCTCGCACAAAGAATCTACTTTGTGTATGAGCCCTGGTCATCAAAGTTTACGGAATCCACCGTAAAACCTCACGGAATCCACCGTGAAATATGCCTCCTGGCATCAATCCCTATCCTTGAATTGGCTAGGGAGGACTCTAAACATAACCCACAATATTATAAAATGATAAAGGAGATCCTAAAAAAGTACCAAAGTCCCAAACTCAAAGTTAAATACCAAGAGTACTGTGTCTCTGAAGGCCTAGTCTACTTCATGACAAGACTATGTATTCCTATAATATTTCTGCCATAGTGCTGTCGAAGGGTTTGTGAAAGCAATGTCGCAACCACAGAAGTCCTTGTTAAATTTCAGGATAGACGATCAATCATACAAACTAAACAAGATGAATGGATTGGTGAGCAATAATAGATCTGCCAAGCTTCCAACGAGACTGACACAATGGCTGCCACTCAAGACGATATCAAAAAGTGCCAGTTGTAGCTCAAGTAAATATAACTATTCTCTACCAAGAAGTCACAATACCTTAACTTTAAAGATGCAGCACAGACGGAAATAACTACACTTGAGTCAGATCATGTGCCAACCAAGATGCCTGCATGTAAGTAGCTATTTATATTGGGGTTCATTGCTGAGTATCTGTTCCCAGCACAGTAGCTTTGCCTGGATGAATGTCTTGTTGATCAGCTTCTTGGTAAGCCATGAGAGGAAGAACTCTTACACAGACATTGCTAGAATTCAAATACTCATCTGTAAGTTATGCAGGAAATTTCTCCTCTCTTTTATAATAGAACATGACTTCTCTTCCGCTTCTTCTCTTCCCCTTCTCTCTCTTCTTCTCCTTGTTCACACAGAGTATCAATGGCTGATCAATGTTACATCTGATGAAGAGCTTTTACACAGATCTGTGAAAAATTCAAATGCCCATCTATAGGTTAAGCTCAAGTCTCATAAAAGATTAAGTCTTTGATGATGCTGCTGCTGCCTCTTTCTTCTTCAGATAGCCGAATTTGTTTAATTTTACTGCAGATTGAGTCTTCTTTCTCTAGGTCTTCAGATGGGTACTGCAGACTCGGTCTTCGTATGAGATTATCTTAGCGCAATGTATCTTTCTGATCAAAATTCTGGTGCTTTGATGCTTGGCCAAAGCTTGGGTGCCAGCTGAAGGATACAAGGAGGAATTGCTCACGGGAGAGAAGAATCAGAAGAGAAGACTCCTGGGCTGTTTCTAATTATGGACCTGTAGCACATCTTTCACAGTCTAACTGACCACCCCTTTCCTGGGCCTTTCTTCTCCAGTTCGCGCAGAAGATAGAAGTCCTTGCTTTCATGGAAGATCTATAAAAGTTGACTTCTCTTTTCGTCCAGAGAGAGACCTCTTTTCTTCGACATGAACACTCCCACGTTTGCGACGATACATTCTGCTTGCAACCGAGAGAGATGCTCAACTTCGAACTAGCAAGAAAATAGAGTTTATTAATCTACTATTGAAAAAGAGAGCTAAAAAGTGGAGCCCTGCAATGGATTTATGAGCAGCAGAAGCGGCAGAATACGGAGGGCATGTTCATACTCCGGATGGATTGATGCTTTCCCCTGTTTCCATAAGACTCTGCAACCATGAAGAAAGCCTGAGACAACTTAGCAATTCCTTTGTTTGTTCTCAGATCCAGATCATGAGAATCTTGAATAATCTTGGACCAGCTGATTAAGCTCAGTTCATCACAGGGTTTTTCTCTCAAGCTTCGTGAAAAATTTTGTCAGATTTCTTCAAACAAGGCAGAAGCAACACTATTAGGATCCCTCCTGGCAGAAATTTTACAAAGCTCTTCAAAAGATATTCCCAACTTCTGAGTGACCATAGCCGGCAAGGACGCAAATAAGCTGCCTCCAAACGAGAGACCGTAACATGTTGCAATTTGCAAGCCCTCTTTGAAACTTCTCTCAGCATCATCCACAGCACCTATTATGTTGTTAAGTATCCCCACCTGCAGGAGACTTTCCTAATAATCAGCAATCACTCGCCACTGACTGGGTCCCGGTTGTTGCCTCTTATAGTTGACTGAGGTGGTCCGATTGTTGACAGCTACAAGTTGAAGTGCATTGGGATGAAGCTTCTCACTATTGGAATCCACTCCATTAAAGTCTGGTAAAGCTGATAACTCAGAAATCTTGAAACAGTGGTTTTTTATTTTCCGACGCAAAACGAAGTCCTTCCTTTTTTCCCTTTTTTTTTTAGACTCCTTGCTTTTCCCTCTTTCTTTTCAATTCAAAAAGCTCCCTTTTTAAAAAAAGCCATTTGCTTTTCTTCCTTTTTTAGACCCTGTTCCTCCTCCGAAATATAGGTTGAAGGATAAAAGAAAGCAAGCACTGTCATATGAGCACCGTCCAAACCAAACAGCACAAGCTTGCACAGTTCCCTCTTCATCCAATTAGGGGCACACCATGACAAGTAGGGAGGAACAGATACAGGGATGATGTCCCAACTTCATTAAGTTTACCTACATGTATGGCATTCAAAACCAAACTGACTTCGTTCCCTTGTTCTGAAAGTCTGTCAAATACTTGATAAGCCTCATCCATTTGTAATTATTGGAAACATCCTCATAAAGCCCATAATCGACATATCTTGAAATAAGTGTAGCCCATGAGATTGCATCTCGGGTTACCAGTCTACCAAAATTCCTTATTCTTCTCCGTCTTCGGCATAGAATGAAAGAGCAAACATAACAACTAAGTATGTACAAAGTATTAAATCGCACACACAACTTTCGGGTGGTTTTCACACCTCGAATGCGCAGCAATACGACGTCCACCCCCTCTAATCCTGCGCATCCTCCGGATGGGCCAACTACCCATGATCGTTATCATCAAGATCCACAAACAAATCAATCTCTTCGTTATGCATTTCCGGTAGATCAACAAGATTATCAGCCATATCATCTGTCTCTTCCATTGGAGTTTCTTGTCGTTGCTCTTCTCTTGAAAATTCTTCCAATGCATAATCCTCATCGTCTCTTTTCTTGAAAATCTTGATTCTTTTTCCAGCAATAGGCACTCTAAGCACTGTCCCATCCAATTCAGTCAGCTCATATGTTGCATTATCAAAGACATGTCTGACTATGTATGGCCCAAACCATCTTTTCACCATCTTCCGAAGTGCAGTATGGTGATTTTCAAGGCTACTATCAAAGACCAAAACCCAATCTCCCTCTTCTATTGCTCTAGGCCGCAAGCGATGCCTGTTGTCAAACCTGTCCTTATTTCTTAGTCTAGCAACCTTCAACCTGTCAATAGCTAGCTGAATATCCTTAGGTCTCCTCTCCAACTGTCGAATCCGAAGAGCTAAGAGCTCCTCTCTCGTCAAATCCTCGTGCCAAGGTAAAACTGACCAAGTCAAAGCACAAGTCTCAATCGGCATAACAGGTTTCTAACCATACATCAACTCTGCAGGCATATATCCTGTGGTAACACTATGAGTCGTACGATCAGCCCACAAAGCAAATGGTAGAAGTCTTGGCCATTCTCCAATCTGTCCTCTGCATGCTTTGGCTAATGCTTTCACTATCGGCGGATGCCCTCTTTCACTCTTCCCATTTCCCTCTGGATTATATGCTGTGGTTAGAGCCAACTTGATTCCTAGCTGAGAGAAAAACTCCCTAGCTTCATCTGCATCTAATTCACCACAATCCGCAGTGATCTTACCCACACAACCATACCTGCGGAAAATTTCCTCCAATAAGAACTTACACACTGCACTAGTGGTCTTCGTTCTCAAAGATCTGCCCTCAACATGATTAGTAAGATCCTCTCTAGCCAAAACAATGTATCTCATCTGCCATAGACCCATAGGCATGGTAACCAAATCAACTACCCACTTATAATGAATGCATAGTGGATAGGTCGGATGAAGCTCATCTCTATGACGCACTACTGAATACATCTGGCAGTCTCTGCAAGTCTCAACAAAGTGAGAAACATCTTTGTACATGCCTTTCCACCAATATTTCTCCTTGATTTTCTCATAAGTAGCCCATACTCCTCTATGACCAGCCCAGGGACTCTCATGAAACTCCCTCATCACCTGTAACTGTGTCTCTCTATCGCAGACAACCCGCAAAGGTAATCCGCCTCTTTTCTTCGGATGCTTCCAAAGAAATCCGTCCTTGAGAAAATAACCATAGGCTTTCCTTTTGATCTTCTTGAACTCTTCATCTGTCCATTCATCTCTTTTGCTTAGTGTACTAAGGTACCTGCCAATCTGCAACCAATCTCCAACATAGAGCTCTTCTGTGAAAGCCACAATATCATAGACATGACAAACATGATCAACCATAGTGGCTGAAATTTCTGCATCATCCTCTTCTGCAAGTAGAGTCTCATCATCATCATATCTAGCTCTAGACAACATATCTGCCACTGGATTATCCTTCCCTGCTATGTGTTTAAATTCCAGATTTAATGACTTGATGTATGCAATCCATCTCAACATAGCTATATCCAGAGTAGAGCAACTCGTGATCATACCAATCAATGGCAAGCAATCTGTCTCTACCACAACTGAAGCTCCAATAAAGTACTCCTTGTCACATTTGAGAGCCGTGACAATCCCCAATAATTCCCTCTTGATTTGCGGATATCTCCTCTGTCTCTCGTTTAGGACTTTCGCCCCAAACCGAATAGCATACCTATTTCCATCTGCATCATCTTGACCCACAGCCCAACCTATGCCAATTGGACTAGTGTCAACTGTCAATACAATAGGCCTATCACAGTTATAATCCGCTTTCCTGAGAGTAGGAGCATTCTACAATAACTTCTTCAATTTCCACATGGCTTTAGTGTGGCTCTCATCCCAATAGAATTTCTGCCCCTTTCGAAGCAGCTGATACAAACAATCTGCTATGTGTGCAAAATGAGGTATCCAAATCATATAGAACACACAAGCACCAATGAATCTCCGTACCTCAGAAGTGGTAGAACAATACTCTGCAATCTTGCCTATAGCATTCACCTTATCAGGTGAGGGTTTCCTGCCATAATATCCACACATATGCCCAACAATAACAACCTCATTCACTCCAAAAACAGATTTTTGCCCTGAAAGTGTCAAGTTCACTTCTTCTAACCTGGCCAAAATCTTCTCACATGCTGAAATATGATCAGCCACAAAGTATCTGCATCCCTGCTCATTTAGGCTCTCATTCTTCTCTTCTTCTGCACACCCCTTAATGGGCACATCATCCAAGAAAGGCATAGTAAGCTGAGGTATGTAATCACGAAGGACCTTATGCATGGCATTCATCATATGCGCAACAGAATTAGTGGCACCTTGAGGCAAGGTACACATCCTCACAAGCCCAATAGGAGTTCTCATGGTGGTTATGTCCCTGCTTTCCAAAGCCAGCTGAAACTCATCATATCCTGAATACAAATCACCCGAAGAATAGATGGCACGTCCAGCAAATGCCTCTGCAAACTCATCCACAACTAGACCTATACCAACATTCCTGATAGTAACTCTGTTCACTGGCTGCATGTCTTGAATAAATCGAAGAGTACCATTCTTCTTCAGAACTGTAAACCACCTGTTTGAGTATGGTGCAGATGAAGGCTCAAGGATTCCCATCCTGATTTTCTCATTCAATAAATCAATCAGCTTTGGCAAGTGTGCTTTAGGCACTGGAATAGGTCGGAGATTCCATGGGATATGAGGAATAGTAAAAATGACCATAGGAGCAACAATATCAGGATTCACACATCCAATCTCATGTGGCAAAAAAGCAAATCCCCTTCCATGACGCTCAAGCATCTCCTGAAAGCATTGCTTCTCCATGGGTAAAAAGAAATCACCATTTCCAATTTTCAATTCTGCAAGTGTCTCTGTGAAAATTTATGACCAATATGCTCCGGATTCCTCAAAATTTGCTGTTTAGCAGCCCTCTCTATTTGCTGATCATTGTCAGGTGGAAGCGGTACAGCAACCGGCTTCACCTTCTTATCCACAGTTTTGTATTTCGTGTCAACCCTGGCTTCATTATGCTCTTCTGCATTACATAAACCTTGCTGTAAATCAGCAATTCTGCACTCCAATGGCTGAATATTCTCAGCCCTCTGCTCTATGGACTGCATAGAAACAGCCCCAAACTCTGAATGCTGAAATATTTCAGCAGTAAACTCTGTTGGCTGAAAATTTTCAGCCCTCTGTCTCTCTGAAAGCTGATCATAACCAGCTGGAAACTCTGTTTGCTGAATTTCTTCAGCACTCAACACTCTTTGCTGAGTTACCTCAACCTCTGACTCAATCTGTGACATAAAATCTGCAATTTCATGAAACCTGTCCAGGGACTGCACTAATACATTACCATGACAATTCACCATATCAGTTTTCAGCATATCTCCCATCTCTGTCATCGTATCTGCACAAATCACACTGTCATACATCCCATCTATGTGCTCATCATCCTCCAAAATTCCTGCATTTTTCAAATTTTTCTCCTTACTGCATATATACTGCCTAGCAGCTCTAGGCAACCTAGAAGTCTTCTGATAACTCATTGAACTGTTTGCTGAAATCCCAACATAACCGGAGGAGAAAACATTGCTGCTGCCAGGAGGCGAGAACTCCAATCTCCTCTCCTCTGTACCACCGTCGTCTCGCGAAACGGCGGTACCTAATGAAAATCCGAATCCCTCACAGTGGGCAACGGTGCATCTCTGAGAGTATCCCTATTTCTAACATGGTTCACACATACAGTCATAAACTGAACTGCTCTCATACCATCTTTACTGCGAATCCGTGCATAAGCAGATCCATCATCCATGACCTTTGTTTCCATGCGCATCTCTGTAATGAATGGCTGACCAAGAATTATGGGATAAGAGCATGAATCCTGCACAAAGAAATGAAAATCCTCCTCTACATCACCAATAGAAACCCTGACACTAGGGCAAGCAGCATATAAATCACCTGCAGTGTTATTGGCGGCTCTCATACGCCACCCATGCTCTACATCCATAGGCCATCTGTTACTCTCATAAACTCCACGAACTATGAGATTAATCTCTGAACCATGATCAACCAATGCAACATAAGGCACCTGTTTCTCTCCAATCTTTACCATCGTCTCTGTAGTTACCCTAGCCCAATGGCTCCGCGAAAAGTGACTACGCGGTATCAAAACAGGCTCATCAATTTCAGCATAATGCATAGGCTGAACCCTCTTCTCTACCTGCGGAAAAATAGAAGCATTATCAACCATAACCTCATCATCATCCTCATCCAACTCTCCAATCAAAACTCCCTGTGTGTCAGTGGTAGCCAATGCATGTCTCTTCCTCTTCAGGACCTCCTGAAACTGATCCTGAAACTCTCTTTTTGAGATGCCCAAAATCTCAAAAATAGTGAAAGTCACCTCACTGCCAAGTATCTTATCATTAAAGATTTTCTTCATGTCAGTAGATGTCTCAATATCGGACATCAATCTGAATCCTGGCTGCTTTCTCTCTCTAGGCTCTTGCCTCTTTTCCCTCTTTTGAGCATCCTCCATCTGTCGATCTGGCCCTGATCGTGAAGACGGTCCTGCAGTAGGTGCAGTAACAAACTCACCCCCTCTAGTCTTCTTAGTTGCACTTGGATTTTCTTCATCCCTCTTACGCTTCTCCTCAACAAATACATCTGCACCATGAGATTTAGCCAAATAAGCATAAATAGAATACCTGTCAACAGGCGAGTCCCAACCTGTCTCTGATCTGATGCTAGAGCCTGCACTAGTCAAAACAGTTTGCTGAATTTTTCCCTTGTTTGCAGTCTCCATAGCATAAGTCCATAGTGCGGACTGAGTCTCTGATCCCTTCTCAATCTGTACTCCATATGCAGAAGCATCACCTCTAGCTGTCACATAAGAAGTACGCGCAGCCATGTCCTCCACTAACTTTTTCATTCCACCTTTACCAAAGTTGGTAGCAAGTGGAGCTCCTGTCTCAGTCAACCAAATCTTACCATCTTGGCCCCAATATACCAAATTCTGCCTCCTTGCATCCTGGAAAGAGTCACAATCCCTGCAATGCTGATGCTCCGTACTATCACACCAAATACATCTCGGATCTCTCCTAGGTGCACTAGGAGCACTCCTAGGTGCAGTAGGAGCACTAGAAGAAGTAGTAGGCACAGTTGAAGCAAACAGCTCCTTCAACTTACCCACCAACTCCTCTTTGACTGACTCAAGTGTCAAATCTGTGATGCCTTTGATTATGTCATCAATAAAGGTAGGCACCGATGGAGCGGATGGTTTTGGAGCAGAAGGTGTAGGCATCGGTTGTGGAACAGGAGGAATAGGTGGAGTAGAAACAGTAGGCACTGGCATAGGCCAAGAAACTGGCTGAGGAGGAGAAGAAATAACAGGGATAGAAGTAGGCATAGGAGCACATGATGGTGTAGGTGTCATGGAACCATTCTGTAGGCGAGTCTTCCATATCCTCCTCTTGGTCAAAGTTGAGATTGCATCCTGAGCATCCTGCCAATTAGTTTTAAGACCCATAGGCTTTGTGCGATCTTCAAGAAGCTCACCCAATTCTTCTTGAAGAGCAGGATCTGCAGCTTGCAAGAAAAGCTCAACTTTTTCAACATCCAATGCTCTTTGTTCAATGACATCAAGCTAACTATACCTCTCTTCGAATTCTCGAATCAACTCTGAAGCAGCAAGACCTTTGTTTGGCATGTAGACCCACTCTCAGAATGACCGCCGAGTAGCCATACCAAAGTCCTCAAGGAAGTATTCTTCTTTTAAGGCCTTCTTAAAATCTTGCCAATGTGTATTTTGAATAAAAAGATCAGTCACTTTTGTCCTCAAAGCAGGTGTGACAAGACGAAGGAAGTACTTACTCATAAGTCCAGTAGGAACTCCAAAAAAGCCCATCTTGATCTCATATGTCTTCAAATATGCTGAAACATTACGCCCGTCAAATAACTTCTTCTCACTCTCAACTGCTTCAATAGCCTTAGTCGCGCTGTTTGCATTCTCCTGCTCCGAATAGAGTTGCCTTTGCTGAGACAACTGCTTTTGATGCAATTGTTGTTGCTGCTGCATATACATTTGTGTTTGCTGATTTTGGAGCTGCATATACATGGACATATTCTGCAAAATCTGTTTTAGATCCTCCGTTGAAGTACTTGATGCAGCAGTCATTGATGGAGCTGAAGTAGACACAGCTGGAGTTGCAGAAGAAGCTGAAATAGAGGCTGAAGTATCTCCCATCCTGAAATTTCTACGATGCTTTCATGTTGGTTCACCAAAGATGTCGAAGGGTTTGTGAAAGCAATGTCGCAACCACAGAAGTCCTTGTTAAATTTCAAGATAGACGATCAATCACGCAAATAAACAAGATGAATGGATTGGTGAGCAATAATAGATCTGCCAAGCTTCCAACGAGACTGACACAATGGCTGCCACTCAAGACGATATCAAAAAGTGCCAGTTGCAGCTCAAGTAAATATAACTATTCTCTACCAAGAAGTCACAATACCTTAACTTTAAAGATGCAGCATAGACGGAAATAACTACACTTGAGTCAGATCATGTGCCAACCAAGATGCCTGCATGTAAGTAGCTATTTATATTGGGGTTCACTGCTGAGTATCTGTTCCCAGCACAGTAGCTTTGCCTGGATGAATGTCTTGTTGATCAGCTTCTTGGTAAGCCATGAGAGGAAGAACTCTTACACAAACATTGCTAGAATTCAAATACTCATCTGTAAGTTATGCAGGCAATTTCTCCTCTCTTTTATAATAGAACACGACTTCTCTTCCGCTTCTTCTCTTCCCCTTCTCTCTCTTCTTCTCCTTGTTCACACAGAGTATCAATGGCTGATCAATGTTACATCTGATGAAGAGCTTTTACACAGATCTGTGAAAAATTCAAATGCCCATCTATAGGTTAAGCTCAAGTCTCATAAAAGATTAAGTCTTTGATGATGCTGCTGCTACCTCTTTCTTCTTCAGATAGCCGAATTTGTTTAATTTTACTGCAGATTGAGTCTTCTTTCTCTAGGTCTTCAGATGGGTAATGCAGACTCGGTCTTCGTATGAGATTATCTTAGCGCAATGTATCTTTCTGATCAAAATTCTGGTGCTTTGATGCTTGGCCAAAGCTTGGGTGCCAACTCAAGGATACAAGGAGGAATTGCTCATGGGAGAGAAGAATCGGAAGAGAAGACTCCTGGGCTGTTTCTAATTATGGACCTGTAGCACATCTTTCACAGTCTAACTGACCACCCCTTTCCTGGGCCTTTCTTCTCCAGTTCGCGTAGAAGATAGAAGTCCTTGCTTTCATGGAAGATCTATAAAAGCTGACTTCTCTTTTCGTCCAGAGAGAGACCTCTTTTCTTCGACATGAACACTCCCACGTTTGTGACGATACGTTCTTCTTGCAACCGAGAGAGATGCTCAACTTCGAACTAGCAAGAAAATAGAGTTTATTAATCTGCTATTGAAAAAGAGAGCTAAAAAGTGGAGTCCTGCAATGGATTTATGAGCAGCAGAAGCGGCAGAATACGGAGGGCATGTTCATACTCCGGATGGATTGATGCTTTCCCCTGTTTCCATAAGACTCTGCAACCATGAAGAAAGCCTGAGACAACTTAGCAATTCCTTTGTTTGTTCTCAGATCCAGATCATGAGAATCTTGAATAATCTTGGACCAGCTGATTAAGCTCAGTTCATCACAGGGTTTTTCTCTCAAGCTTCGTGAAAAATTTTGTCAGATTTCTTCAAACAAGGCAGAAGCAACACTATTAGGATCCCTCCTGGCAAAAATTTTACAAAGCTCTTCAAAAGATATTCCCAACTTCTGAGTGACCATAGCCGGCAAGGACGCAAATAAGCTGCCTCCAAACGAGAGACCGTAACATGTTGCAATTTGCAAGCCCTCTTTGAAACTTCTCTCAGCATCATCCACAGCACCTATTATGTTGTTAAGTATCCCCACCTGCAGGAGACTTTCCTAATAATCAGCAATCACTCGCCACTGACTGGGTCCTGGTTGCTGCCTCTTATAGTTGACTGAGGTGGTCCGATTGTTGACAGCTACAAGTTGAAGTGCATTGGGCTGAAGCTTCTCACTGTTGGAATCCACTCCATTAAAGTCTGGTAAAGCTGATAACTCAGAAATCTTGAAACAGCGGTTTTTTATTTTCCGACGCAAAACGAAGTCCTTCCTTTTTTCCCTTTTTTTTTTAGACTCCTTGCTTTTTCCTCTTTCTTTTCAATTCAAAAAGCTCCCTTTTAAAAAAAAGCCATTTGCTTTTCTTCCTTTTTTAGACCCTGTTCCTCCTCCGAAATATAGGTTGAAGGATAAAAGAAAGCAAGCACTATCATATGAGCACGGTCCAAACCAAACAGCACAAGCTTGCATAGTTCCCTCTTCATCCAATTAGGGGCACACCATAACAAGTAGGGAGGAATAGATACAGGGATGATGTCCCAACTTCATTAAGTTTACCTACATGTATGGCATTCAAAACCAAACTGACTTCGTTCCCTTGTTCTGAAAGTCTTTCAAATACTTGATAAGCCTCATCCATTTGTAATTATTGGAAACATCCTCATAAAGCCCATAATCGGCATATCTTGAAATAAGTGTAGCCCATGAGATTGCATCTCGGGTTACCAGTCTACCAAAATTCCTTATTCTTCTCCGTCTTCGGCATAGAATGAAAGAGCAAACATAACAACTAAGTATGTACAAAGTATTAAATCGCACACACAACTTTCGGGTGGTTTTCACACCTCGAATGCGCAGCAATACGACAGCGCTTTATATCAAGAAACGATTTCGTGCTTGAGGCGTTTTAAAATTTACTCGTCGAGCTATCACATAACAGACCGCATGTAATTTTCTTGATATCGAGTCTCGCATTAAATCAATTTTGCAATCCAATACAAGAAGGCGCCTCAATGTTCCAAGCTAATAAAAAGCAAAGACATCTCATAAATAATATTACGACGGCTTGATCATAAATTTTTCCGCATTATATTTGATTTAGTATTCCCGATTCCATTTAATGCGTCAAAGATCGCATTGATTCTGTAACCGCAAGACAATTTGCAAAAGCCTTAATTGGTAGATAAAGAAGACACAAGAAGAGCATGATATTGAGTAAGTTAAATATCAAAGAGTATGGCATGACTTCATAAGCTAGATAAGTCATGAGGTAACTTGGTCAAAAACCACCAGATGAAGTCATTTTGAAGAAAAAAATGTGTTTTCGAAAAAATAGGTTTAAAAAATGACGTTTTTTACATTGGACGGAGAGAAAGCATTTAAAAATCATCCCTATGCCACCATCCAATAGGTAGGAAATCAAAATGCATTTTTAATCAAGCTCACTTGGCTCTTGACAAGTAGCCAAAAGAATGAGTCGACTACATGCTCCCCCTCATGGCTATAAATACACCCTCTCTCCTTCATAAAGAAAGCAAGAAGGAAGACCTCCTAATGATAGAAAATTTTCTCCACTTCTCTTTTCCATTCTAGCTTGAGCCTGAAGGAGGAAAATACCCCTCTTCCGTCTTATTTCCATTTTCTCTATCCCCTGTTACATCTTCCTCCCATACAAGCATATTGCTAAGCAAAACGCTGTCGAAGGGTTTCGAAAGCAATGTCGCGACTTTAGAAGTCGTTGATAAATTTCAAGATAGAAGATCAGTTCTAAAATAAGAGATATCGGTGATAAAAGATGGATCAATGGATCATCTTGTGTTAGATCTTTTCTATTCAAAGCCGTGCACAGTTGAGAAGTACAAGGTTTCAAAAAAAAATTCTTCCCAACAATATGAAATCCAAGTTCAAGGAGAAACTGAATCTGAAAATCACAGTAGTAGAGATGTATTCACAAACAATTTACCAAGGATTTTGCAATTCATGGCCACACTCAGGAAAGCTTGAGCTTACAAGCTGTAAAAGGACACCTTCCCATTCTCAGCAAGAATTAGACCTTTGTATACAAGGTTTCTGAAGGCTGGCTTATTGAAAAGTGCAATTGTCAATATCATAAGTGTTTAGAACCAGTCAGGATCTGGTCTAAACTCACTATCACTATGTTACTTAATCTGAATTCACTGTTCATCCTGTATACATTCAACATATCCAGGTAGATAAGTGATATTTGTGTAAGGAAAGGCTATCCAAGCAAAAACAGGGCTGCCACAATCTCGACAAAGGTCAAGAAAGAGTACAGGATCCAGTATGTGAGCCATTGTTGATCATCTTCTTTCGACTCACTTTCGATGGCCTGGACTGATGCATACAAAGAATAGAAAAGCATTAGCAGGACCAGCAGCAACCATGGGCGTGCCTTCCAAGAGCCCCTCCCTAGATTGCATTAAGAAATTTTGTCTTCTAGTTTCTTCCTGCACTTTTAGAAGTCTGTCACGCTCTAGTTCAAACAAAGATCCTCCAACTAGCTTATTCTCTGGCAATAGGCAAGGTCCATTCGTAACATCCAAGATCCCTGTAGCAGAAATTGTTAGTTGGTATTGTTCGTCTTTTCTCTGAGATAACTCACGGCCTCCTCTTTGTCAATCTGTTCCAAAGTTGCAACTAGTCGACGACTTTCTCCCACTCTTTGCTGCAACGCATAACGATGCTGCGGCACTCTTCGTTGTAGTTGTCAATGCTCACGGACAGCACCTGGCCTCCCACCAACAAATGCTCTCCATGTAGTGAGGATCCATGGTCTTATAATCATCCTTGAAATCGATCCAACTGCAAAATGTCAGTTTGATGCTGATAGATCTTTGGGTACTATGATGTTTATAGGCGTTTGTTGCTGAAGTAATGGAGCTTGTTGAATTAGGCAGTTTGAAAGACACGCTAGTTGGGATACCGGGGCTGACTGGTCTGATAAGCTAGGCGATTTTGTGCGCCAGGAGAGATACTGTAAGGAAGTTTTTTCGACCTGTGATGCCTGAGATCAGTCTTGCTTGTCTACACCCTTGCTTTCCTTCCCCTTCCAACTAGTAAAGCGGCCTCAAATTGCTTTTCTCCCCCACCAGAAAAGCTTCCCTTCACCAGAATTGCAGAAATTCCCCTACGCCTCAGAGAAAGCTTTCCCTCGAAATAGCCTTCAACACCCAAAAAACCAGTTATTGCATATACAAACCACACTTATATTTGTATTAAGGCTAGTTTACGAAGTGGACTGGAAGGATGATTAACCCTGTATGCACCAAACCACCAATTTGCAGGCACAATCCTCAATGAACCAGACTACAAATTAGTGTTTTCATATGCTGCTTTCTTCTCTCAATCAAGCATGTGCCCAGATATCGAGTCCAGAATTGGGACATATCCTTCATGCTTCATGCCTGGACTGATATAAAGTTATCCTCATTTCCTCTATTTTGTCTGCATCCCTCCACCTACAGGCAGCTGAATATATATCAACCATTAAAACATATGCAGCAGCGCCTTCTTGATTTGCCTCCAGGAGCTGCTACAAGTACCAGAGAGAGAAACAAACACCCCTACCATCCAGCAGAGTCCCTAAAGAGATCCAAGGCAGTGAGACTGAACCCATTTTAAATATATCCTGGCATTAAAGCATTCCATGACACTTCATTTCTTTCCAGCAAGCCCTTGAAGACTTTATGTGCTTCGTTTAAACTTCCACATTTGGCATACATGTCCACAATCGTGCTTCCAATAGCAACATCTGATTCTAGTCCTTGCCGTATCATATGATCATTTAACAACTTATGCATTTGATGCTGCTACATGCCTTCATAAGGCACAGAAAAGTCACTCTGTCTAATCTAGTGCCTTCTTGTTTCATCCTCGTAACATTCAAGAGCAACAAGACCAAGCCCATGTTCAGTGTAACCTGCAATCATGGCACTCCAGGAAATGACATCTTGATCTGACATATTGTCAAATATTTCTTGGCTTTTCCAAGCATACCAGATTTTTCATACATGTTAACCAGAGCATGATTGATTAATTCCTCTTGCTCCAATCCCTCTTCCACGCAGAACAAAAGTATAAACACAACAACTAAATATGTACAAAGTATCAAATCCCACACACACAACTTTTGGGTGGTTTTCACACCTCGAATGTGCAGCAATACGACAACGCTGGCAATTTTCTTTTATGACCACCAACTCTCTCTAAACTACCATGTCAATTTCGCCTGACATCCATGGCTCCATGAGGTTGCAAAATTTCAAGAAGGCCATTCGAAGCAAGAGAAGCAAGAAATGCGGTCGATGATGGAGAAAAGGGCATGGTAGGAATTGGCGAAACCCCCATTACTACAAACCTAATAGAGGTAACATATTTTCAATTTTAAAAAATAATATTTTATAATCTTATTACTATATTTGGCTTTAAATGATTATAAATGCATTTTAAAGAAAATGCATATAAACTATCTCTTAGAAAAATAGCCTAAGTAATATAATAATTAACTTTTCAATGAAAAGTCTCTTTCACTTGGAAAAGGATAATATGTCTATTATTAAAAAAATATTGTAATTATGGTTTATTATGTAATATTTATTATTATTTCCTTGATGATGCATGTGATCATAATAATAGAAAAAAAGTAGATGGTATTAGGGAAGGGAATATTTTATAATCTTCCCCTTAAAGTGACTATCTCTATTTTATTTTGCTAATGATAAACATACAGATATGAGTTTTATAATAATTTATAAAAAACCATTTAGATAATATCATAAAATAATCAATACATTAAATCAACATAAAATTTTATAGAAAGATATATATAAGACGTGCATAAATTAGGTATGTAGTAATATAATTCAATGTTTGAAAGATGAAAGAAAATTTACACTTATGATTTTTGCATTGCCTAGAATAAAGTTTTCAGAGAAAAAATCAGCATTTCACTTAGGACATAACTAAGGACATAAATAAATGAAAAATCATCTTTCTAGATAACATTGATAGTTCGCCGACAAATGGTTCGACATCATTGATTAAACCATAGAATAACATTAGAATAAAATAAAAATAATTTTGTTGTTGAAAACTCATGCAATATTAATATTAATGATTATATTAGGGAGAGCATTAATATCATGAGTTGACTCACGTATGAATTAGTGAGAAAACCTAACCTAAAATATAAAAAATATTGAAGCATAAATAACTATGAAATACTCAAAAACCCTGAAACTATCAATATTAGGATCTAAACCTCTCGACCGCTCCTAGAAACTGCTTGACCCTCACGCGAATCAAGATGGGATCCTAGAATCCCCAGTACTAGTGAAGGGACGGAAATCTTGGAGGGTTTGTTTCTTCTGCATAGATAGAAGGGATTTACCAATGAGCAGAGGTTTTTCTTCTGCGTAGGCAGAAGGGAAAAGGCATTGTAAATAACTTTGCGAAATATGTTTTGCCAAATATTTTCTATGTCTTTGTGTTATGCCATAAAATTATGTGAAGAAACCTGTGATAACAGGTTAATTAACGAAGTTGCTTTCATATGTCATAACTTAATGTGATAGGTAATTAGAAAACTAAAGAAAAAAAATTGTGGGAAGCAGATGGGCGAGATCCCTAACAGATCTGTCCTACGAATGGGTGGTCCTAGTAAGATAGGAACTTCTCTTAAGAAATTGAACGAAACGTTAATTAGGAAAAATTAGGTAGAGTCGAGCATTGACTTACCTAGGGTCACGTCTTAAAACCTTGATCAGTATTTGTCTTAGGGGAAAGGTGTGGCAGCTATGCCAGAACTCCGTTAAGGTTCCCTGAATCCTAACCAATTGTTGGAAAAAGGCATTGCACTCCATAAACCAAGGGTAACTACGATCACTCTAGTTAGACAAGAAGCCCTTGTGGGACACCTCTGATCTTGAAACTCTCTTTTCGAGATGCCCAAAACCTCAGAAATAGTGAAAGTCACCTCACTGCCAAGAATCTTGTCATTAAAGATTTTCTTCATGTCCGTAGATGTCTCAATATCGGACATCAATCTAAACCCTGGTTGCTTTCTCTCTCTAGGCTCTTGCCTCTTTTCTCTCTTTTGAGCATCTTCCATCTGTCGTTCTGGCCTTGGTCTCAAAGACGGTCCTGCAGTAGGTGGAGTAACAAACTCACCCCCTCTAGTCTTTTTAGCTGCACTCGGATTTTCTTCATCCCTCTTATGCTTCTCCTCAACAAGTACATCTGCTCCCTGAGACTTAGCCAAGTAGGCATAAATAGAGTACCTGTCAACAGGCGAATCCCAACCTATCTCTGATCTAATGCTAGAGCCTGCACTAGTCAAAATAGTTTGCTGAATTTTTCCCTTGTTTGCGGTCTCCATATCATAAGTCCATAGTGCTGACTGAGTCTCTGATCCCTTCTCAATCTGGACTCCATATGCAGAAGCATCACCTCTAGCTATCACATAAGAAGTACGCGCAGCCATGTCATCCACTAACTTCTTCATTCCGCCTTTACCAAAGTTGGTAGCAAGCGGAGCTCCTATTTCAGTCAACCAAATCTTACCATCTTGTCCCCAAAATACCAAATTCTTCCTCCTTGCATCCTGAAAAGATTCACAATCCCTGCAATGCTGATGGTCCGTACTATCGCACCAAATACATCTCCGATCTCTCCTAGGTGCACTAGGATCACTCCTAGGTGCAGTAGGAGCACTAGAAGGAATAGTAGGCGCAGTCGAAGCAAACTGCTCTTTCAATTTTCCCACCAACTCCGCTTTAACTGACTCCAATGTCTAATCTGTTATGCCTTTGATTATGTCATCAAGAGAGGTAGGCACCGATGGAGTGGATGGTTTTGGAGCAGAAGGTGCAGGCATCGATCGTGGAACACGACGAATAGGAGGAGTGGAAACAGTAGGCACTGGCATAGGCCAAGAAATTGGCTGAGGAGGAGAAGAAATAATAGGGATAGAAGCAGGCATAGGAGTAGAAGATGGTGTCGGTGTCATAGAACCATTCTGTAAGCGGGTCTTCCATATCCTCCTCTTGGTCAAAGTCGAGACTGCATCCTGGGCATCCTGCCAATCCGTTTTAAGACCCATAGGCTTCGTGCGATCTTCAAGAAGCTCTCCCAATTCTTCTTGAAGAGCAGGATCTGCAGCTTGCAAGAAAAGCTCAACTTTTTCAACATCCAATGCTCTTTGTTCAATGGCATCAAGCTGACTATACCTTTCTTCAAATTCTTGAATCAACTCTGAAGCAGCTAGACCTTTATTTGGCATGTAGACCCACTCTCGGAATGACCGCCGTGTAGCCATCCCAAAGTCCTCAAGGAAATACTCTTCTTTTAGGGCCTTCTTAAAATCTTGCCAATGTGAATTTTGAATAAAAAGATCAGTCACTTTTGCCCTCAAGGCGGGTGTGACAAGATGAAGGAAGTACTTACTCATAAGTCCAGCTGGAACTCCAAAAAACCCCATCTTGATCTCATATGTCTTCAAATATGCTGAAACATTACAGCCATCAAATAGCTTCTTCTCATTCTCAACTGCTTCAATAGCCTTAGTCGCGTTGTTTGCATTCTCCTGCTCCGAATATAGTAGCCTTTGCTGAGACAACTGTTGTTGATGCAATTGTTGTTGCTGTTGCATATACAATTGTGTCTGCTGATTTTGAAGCTGCATATACATGGACATATTCTACAAAATTTGCTTTAGATCATCTGTTGAAGTACTTGATGCAGCAGTCATTGATGGAGCTGAAGTAGAGGACGCAGCTGGAATTGTAGAAGAGGCTGAAATAGATGCTGAAGTATCTCCCATCCTGAAATTTATGCGACGCTTTCACGTCGGGTTCACCAAACTTGTCGAAGGGTTTCGAAAGCAATGTCGCGACTTCAGAAGTCCTTGATAAATTTCAAGATAGAAGATCAGTTCTAAAATAAGAGATATTGGTGATCAAAGATGGATCAATGGATCATCTTGTGTTAGATCTTTTCTATTCAAAGCCGTGCACAGTTGAGAAATACAAGGTTTTAAAAATAAATTCTTCCCAACAATATGAAATCCAAGTTCAAGGAGAAACTGAATCTGAAAATCACAGCAGTAGAGATGTATTCACAAACAATTTACCAAGGATTTTGCAATTCATGGCCACACTCAGGAAAGCTTGAGCTTACAAGTTGTAAAAGGACACCTTCCCATTCTCAGCAAGAATTAGACCATTGTATACAAGGTTTCTGAAGGCTGGCTTATTGAAAAGTGCAGTTGTCAATATCATAAGTGTTTAGAACCAGTCAGGATCTGGTCTAAACTCACTATCACTATGTTACTTAATCTGAATTCACTGTTCATCCTGTATACATTCAGCATATCTAGGTAGATAAGTGATATTTGTGTAAGGAAAGGCTATCCAAGCAAAAACAGGGCTGCCACAATCTCGACAAAGGTCAAGAAAGAGTACAGGATCCAGTATGTGAGCCACTGTTGATCATCTTCTTTCGACTCACTTTCGATGGCCTCGACTGATGCATACAAAGGATAGAAAAGCATCAGCAGGGCTAGCAGCAGCCATGGGCGTGCCTTCCAAGAGCCCCTCCCTAGATTGCATTAAGAAATTTTGTCTTCTAGTTTCTTCCTGCACTTTTAGAAGTCTGTCACGCTCTATTTCAAACAAAGATCATCCAACTAGCTTATTCTCTGGCAATAGGCAAGGTCCATTTGTAACATCCAAGATCCCTGCAGCAGAAATTGTTCCTTAGTATTGTTCGTCTTTTCTCTGAGCTAACTCATGGCCTCCTCTTTGTCAATCTGTTCCAAAGTTGCAACTAGTCGATGACTTTCTCCCACTCTTTGCTATAACGCATAACGATGCTGCGGCACTCTTCGTTGTAGTTGTCAATGCTCACGGACAGCACCTAGCCTCCCACCAACAGACGCTCTCCATGTAGTGAGGATCCATGGTCTTATAATCATCCTTGAAATCGATCCAGCTGCAAAATGTCAATTTGATGCTGATAGATCTTTGGGTACTATGATGTTTACAGGCATTTGTTGCTGAAGTAATGGAGCTTGTTGAATTAGGAAGTTTGAAAGACACGCTAGTTGGGATACCGGGGCTGATTGGTCTAATAAGCTAGGCAATTTTGTGCACCAGGAGAGATACTGTAAGGAAGTTTTTTGGACCTGTGATGCCTGAGATCAGTCTTGCCTATCTACACCCTTGCTTTCCTTCCCCTTCCGACTAGTAAAGCGGCCTCAAATTGCTTTTCTCCCCCACCAGAAAAGCTTCCCTTCGCCAGAATTGCAGAAATTCCCCTGCGCCTCAGAGAAAGCTTTCCCTCGAAATAGCCTTCAACACCCAAAAAACCAGTTATTGCATATACAGAACACACTTATATTTGTATTAAGGCTAGTTTACGAAGTGGACTGGAAGGATGATTAACCCTGTATGCACCAAACCACCAATTTGCAGGCACAATCCTCAATGAACCTGACTACAAATTAGTGTTTTCATATGTTGTTTCCTTCTCTCAATCAAGCATGTGCCCAGATATCGAGTCCAAAATTGGGACATATCCTTCATGCTTCATGCCTGGACTGATATAAAGTTATCCTCATTTCCTCTATTTTGTCTGCATCCCTCCACCCACAGGCAGCTGAATATATATTAGCCATTAAAACATATGCAGCAGCGCCTTCTTGATTTGCCTCCAGGAGCTGCTACAAGTACCAGAGAGAGAAACAAACACCCCTACCATCCAGCAGAGTCCCTAAAGAGATCCAAGGCAGTGAGACTGAACCCATTTTAAATATATCCTGGCATTAAAGCATTCCATGACACTTCATTTCTTTCTAGCAAGCCCTTGAAGACTTTATCTGCTTCGTTTAAACTTCCACATTTGGCATACATGTCCACAGTCGTGCTTCCAATAGCAACATCTGATTCTAGTCCTTGCCGTATCATATGATCATTTAACAACTTATGCATTTGATGCTGCTACATGCCTTCATAAGGCACAGAAAAGTCACTCTGTCTGATCTAGTGCCTTCTTGTTTCATCCTCGTAACATTCAAGAGCAACAAGACCAAGCCCATGTTCAGTGTAGCCTGCAATCATGGCACTCCAGGAAACAACATCTTGATCTGACATATTGTCAAATACTTCTTGGCTTTTCCAAGCATACCAAATTTTGCATACATGTTAACCAGAGCATGATTGATTAATTCCTCTTGCTCCAATCCCTCTTCCACGCAGAACAAAAGTATAAACACAACAACTAAATATGTACAAAGTATCAAATCCCACACACACAACTTTTGGGTGGTTTTCACACCTCGAATGTGCAGCAATACGACAACGCTGGCAATTTTCTTTTATGACCACCAACTCTCTCTAAACTACCATGTCAATTTCGCCTGACATCCATGGCTCCATGAGGTTGCAAAAATTCAAGAAGGCCATTCGAAGCAAGAGAAGCAAGAAACGCGGTCGATGATGGAGAAAAGGGCATGGTAGGAATTGGCGAAACCCCCATTTCTACAAACCTAATAGAGGTAACATATTTTCAATTTTAAAAAATAATATTTTATAATCTTATTACTATATTTGGCTTTAAATGATTATAAATGCATTTTAAAGAAAATGCATATAAACTATCGCTTAGAAAAATAGCCTAAGTAATATAATAATTAACTTTTCAATGAAAAATCTCTTTCACTTGGAAAAGGATAATATGTCTATTATTAAAAAAATATTGTAATTATGGTTTATTATGTAATATTTATTATTATTTCCTTGATGATGCATGTGATCATAATAATAGAAAAAAAGTAGATGGTATTAGGGAAGGGAATATTTTATAATCTTCCCCTTAAAGTGACTATCTCTATTTTAT
The DNA here is from genome assembly GCF_053477565.2 of Lygodium microphyllum. Classification (NCBI taxonomy): domain Eukaryota; kingdom Viridiplantae; phylum Streptophyta; class Polypodiopsida; order Schizaeales; family Lygodiaceae; genus Lygodium; species Lygodium microphyllum. The sequence goes on along the minus strand of NC_141163.1, from coordinate 87,109,853 downwards.
TTTGCTAATGATAAACATACGGATATGAGTTTTATAATAATTTATAAAAAACCATTTAGATAATATCATAAAATAATCAATACATTAAATCAACATAAAATTTTATAGAAAGATATATATAAGACGTGCATAAATTCGGTATATAGTAATATAATTCGATGTTTGAAAGATGAAAGAAAATTTACACTTATGATTTTTGCATTGCCTAGAATAAAGTTTTCAGAAAAAAATCAGCATTTCACTTAGGACATAACTAAGGACATAACTAAATGAAAATTCATCTTTCTAGATAACATTGATAGTTCGCCGACAAATGGTTGGACATCATTGATTAAACCATGGAATAACATTAGAATAAAATAAAAATAATTTTGTTGTTAAAAACTCATGCAATATTAATATTAATGATTATATTAGGGAGAGCATTAATATCATGAGTTGACTCACGTATGAATTAGTGAGAAAACCTAACCTAAAATATAAAAAATATTGAAGCATAAATAACTATGAAATACTCAAAAACCCTGAAACTATCAATATTAGGATCTAAACCTCTCGACCGCTCCTAGAAACTGCTCGACCCTCACGTGAATCAAGATGGGATCCTAGAATCCCTAGTACTAGTGAAGGGAAGGAAATCTTGGAGGGTTTGTTTCTTCTGCATAGACAGAAGGGATTTACCAATGAGCAGAGGTTTTTCTTCTGCATAGGCAGAAGGGAAAAAGCATTGTAAATAACTTTGCAAAATATGTTTTGCCAAATATTTTCTATGTCTTTGTGTTATGCCATAAAATTATGTGAAGGAACCTGTGATAACAGGTTAATTAACGAAGTTGCTTTCATATGTCATAACTTAATGTGATAGGTAATTAGAAAACTAAAGAAAAAAAATTGTGGGAAGCAGATGGGCAAGATCCCTAACAGATCTGTCCTACAAATAGGTGGTCCTGGTAAGATAGGAACTTCTCTTAAGAGATTGAACGAAATGTTAATTAGGAAAAATTAGGTAGAGTCGAGCATTGACTTACCTAGGGTCACGTCTTAAAACCTCGATCAGTATTTGTCTTAGGGGAAAGGTGTGGCAACTGTGCCAGAACTCCGTTAAGGTTCCCTGAATCCTAACCAATTGTTGGAAAAAGGCATTGCACTCCATAAACCAAGGGTAACTACGATCACTCTAGTTAGACAAGAAGCCCTTGTGGGACACCTTTGATGGAGCTAGTTGATGCATCGAGACCTTAGTTGTCAAATAAGTACCCTCAACTTATAGGTTGATCCTCGTGGGGATGGCTCATACCTTCTGTTATGGGGTGGACTCTGGGAAACCTAGACGATAGACCCCATTCATTCTCACGAGTGTCGGGCAAAGCCGTCTAGGATAGTTCCCTGATGGACCACTAAAATGTGCTGCTAGGGAATTTCTAGGTAGGCATGTGACACATGGTATCAGAGCGTAATTGAAATTAAAAATATCTACGGTTTTTAAGACCAACTATTATAAGTAATAATCAACTTGCTAATTGTTAAGGGATAAACTTTGGTAGAATAATGAAGCTTGGAACCAGTTTCTTGTTTTTCAAGAAATGTATACATCTACGCTGAGCTCCACGGATGACGAGTGGAGAAGAAAAATGATGAGGATACTCGATCACCTATACGATCCATCCCGTGTGAATCACGAAAGAAGATAGTTTTGGGATGAGCATTATTGTTACATCGAGGCCAATCGATTCTTCAACATGCAAACTAATCTAAAACACCTTGAATGGATGGGAAATTTAAAAGTAGTTGAGGCCTTTATCTTTTGTCCATCCAGAAGGAATCCACTTATGATTACTAGTGGTAATCGACAGATACGCCTAGACCGTTATGTCTATGGCAACTACTGAAAGTAATCCCATGCGATAGGATTATAATCCAAGGACATTGCAAGTATCGAAATTAACGTATCCATGGTTTTTCAAAACTTCCATTTTTGTAGTACAGGTTTCTGGACATAGACTGTTATTGGCCTACGTTTTTCTACATGAATGTAACTGATATCCATTCCTCAAAAAGAAAGATATAATGATATCACGTTTTGGAAATCATACATAGCATCCAATCTATCCTATCAATGCTAATGTATCTCTACTTATAAACATATGCCATTTGTAAATATCCCTTACTTGTAAAAAATCATAGGTTTTGGCTACTGATAATAAAAGATAACAATGGCTAGATTTTGTAAAAGTATTGTGCTCTTTGGCTCGTCATTTTTTTACAAAACTAGTAAGATATGTTAATGTGAAAACAAAGTTGAAAAGTTTAAGAACTAAACTTATTCATGAAACTTATGATAACCCAAGGTAATACAACTATTGCTAGTCTAGCTGAAAATTAATAGAAGAAGTATCTCCTTAAGCAGGTTAAGCCACCGAAATTGGATGGCAAGGGAAAAGACGTTGAAGTCGAGGCATAGATTTGGATTGAAACCATGGAGGACTACTTTACTACCGTAGAAACTACACTTGCTAGTCATGCTATGATCACCAAGTTGAAATTGACTGGTGAGATATGCCTGTGGTGGAAATAGTGGTGGAAACATCTATTACTTGGGAAAAGCTTAAAGAAGCTGTGCGTGGTCGATATTTTCCACCAGCTTACCGCACACTAAAAATGAATGATAGATTGGATTGCTAGCCAATAGCACACTTCTTATATCATCACAATGCAATGTGACCTTCCTATCCAGCTATGTACCTAAGTCACATAGCAATTTCACAAGCCAAACTACTTCACATGCAGCCAAGGTTGCACCTCTACATTCTACCTTTATGCTAAGAGAGAGAAATGGTAGGCTACTTTTTACTACTCCTGTTGATCATACTATTTCTTAGACTGAAAGCATAACCACTAGTTGATCTTTTATCATAGGCATAACCAGCCCAATCAGCATCTGCATAACCTCTCAAATCAAGTGACTTTCCATGCTCATAAAACAACCCATAATTATCTTTCATGTATTACATAATCCTATTGATTGCATCCAAATGTGGTTTATGGGGATTTTGCATAGCATAAACTAGCTAATTGGTCCCATTGAATAACTAAGGTCAAGATGGGTGATAGTAAGATAGATCAGGCTCCCCACCATCTAATTATACATAGTGGCATTCTCTATCTCATTTCAAACATCAATTGCAAGTTTGACATTTAAATGTGCACCTTCCATGACTATTTCTCAGCAAGTGTCTAAGTTTTGTCACAGATTGAATGTTCCTCTGAACACACATTTTTATGCAAGTGATGATTGAGAGCAACACTACAAGGAAATGGGGCAATAGCGACGACCATTTGCAATGCAAAAAACGTTGTCGCTAAAAGCGTCACTATTTGCATCGCTAATTCTATTTGCAATGCAAATAGCGATACATATAGCGACGCATATAGCAACGCTTTTAGCGGATGCCGGTTTGAGGAAAAAGTTTCGAAAACCCAAGCATAACATTTTTCGAGAAAATATTTGTGAGAAATAATGAAAGAGAGAGCGAGAGAGCTTAAAGCACAGAGAGAGAGAGAGAGAGAGAGAGAGAGAGAGAGAGAGAGAGAGAGAGAGAGAGAGAGAGAGAGAGAGAGAGCTTAACACCATTGTCACCGCTGCCGCTGCTATACATGATGAAGAAAGAGAAGTGTGCAACGGAGAAGGGAGGGAAGGTGCAAAGAGAAGGTACAAAGGGTTTCATCTTCAGGCCTTTGAGGTAGGTACATTGCCTCTTCTTGCTTTATTTTTGTGTTCTCTTGTTTTCTTTTTTTGTTTTTCTTTGCAAAGAGATACATGAAAAGAGAGGGAGGGAGGAAGGGAGGGAGAAGAATGAAGGGAGAGGAAGAGAGAAAAAGGGAGAGAAAGGAAACAAAGAGAAAGAGGAAGAGAGAAATGAGAGATGAAGGGAGGGAGAGAGGATGAGTGAGAGAAATAACGAGAGAGAGAGAGGGGGGGGGAGAAACAAAGAGAGAGGAAACAAAGAAAGGGAAATAGAGAGATAAAGAGAGGGGGAGAGAAATAGAGAGAGGGAGAGGGAAGGAAGAGAGGAGGAGGAGGTAGAAAAGAAGGGTGAGGTAAAGAGAGAAAGAAGAGTGAAAAGAAGAGAGAGGGAGGGAGAAAGAGAGATAGAGAGAAAAAATAGAGAGTGAGAGAGAGGGAGAGAGAAATAGGAAAAAAATGAGAGAATGAGAGAGAAGGTTAATAAAGAAAAGTAAAGGGAGAGGGGGGAGAGAGATAAAGAGAGGTGGGTGACATTTCTTTCAATATCTTTGTTTCTTAATCTTTTTATTTTCTATCTTTGATTGTCTTTGCAATGAGATGAGTCGAGTGAGAGTGGGGAGGGAAGAAGGGAGAGAAATAGAGAGAAGAAGGGAGGGGAAGGAAGAGAGAGATAGAGAGAAATAAAAAACAGGAGAGAGAGGGGCTTCATAAAAAAGTGTCAAAACTCGAGCATGGCATTTTACAGGTTTGTAAACAAGCAAGAGAGAGAGAGAGAGAGAGAGGCCACTACCACTGTCGCCATCCACGAAGAGGGAGGAGACAAGTGTAAAGGAGAAGGAAGGAACTCCTGAAGGAGAAAAAAATAAGAGAAGTACGAAGGGATTCTTCTTCAAGCTTTGAGGTAAGTGCATTATCTCTTCTCTCTTTGTTTTTCTCTTTTCTTTACTTCTCTCTTTCTTTTTGTTGATGAAGAGTGTATAGAGAGAAGAAATGAGAGAGATCAACATGCGCAAGGGAGATTGTGAGAGAGAGAGAGAGAGAGAGAGAGAGAGAGAGAGAGAGAGAGAGAGAGAGAGGTCACTGCCACCGCCAATGCACCACAAAAAGGGAGGGGACAACTACAAAGAAGAAAGAGGGAACCAGTGAAGGAGAAGAAGAAGAAGGAGAGAAGCGCGAAGGGCTTCAAGCTTTGAGGTAAGTGAACTATCTCTTCTCTCTTTATTTTTCTCATTTCTTTACTTCTCTCTTTCTTTTTGTTGATGAAGAGTGTATAGAGAGAAGAAGTGAGAGAGATCAACATGCACAAGGGAGATTGAGAGAGAGAGAGAGAGAGGTCGCTGCCACCGCCAATCCACCACAAAAAGAGAGGGGACAACTGCAAAGAAGAAGGAGGGAACCCATGAAGGAGAAGAAGAAGAAGGAGAGAAGCGCGAAGGGATTCTTTTTCAAGCTTTGAGGTAAGTGCATTATCTCTTCTCTCTTTGTTTTTCTCTTTTCTTTACTTCTCTCTTTATTTTTGTTGATGAAGAGTGTATAGAGAGAAGAAATGAGAGAGATCAACGTGCGCAAGAGAGAGAGAGAGAGAGAGAGAGAGAGAGAGAGAGAGAGGTACAATGACTACTAGAGAAAAAGAGGAGATGGAAATCGAGTACTATCACCCTTCGGGAGATAAGGAGAATGCAGTGTGGATATGAGCTTCTCATCTCGAAAAGATCTTTTCATAAGGACGTTGTTCAGGAAGTCATGCAAGACTCGGAGCTGAAAGGGATGGAAAGATTTTGGGCATGAATGCAAGACAGCCCACCAGTAGGAAGGTAGACTGCTGCAGCTATGATGATAGAAAGAAGAGTCTACATGATGTACTACATGTACCTTCTATTACCAAGAATCTATTGTCGAATGGACAGATGGCAGAACAAAATTTGCAAGAATCTAGTGTCGGTTGGATAGATGATTTCAACTGATACACATGGCTGTACATTCGAAAGTACAAGGATGAGGTACTCGATGTCCTTAAGAAAATGGGTTTATAAATAGAAATGCAAGTCAGATGGTTCATTGGAAAGGTATAAAGCCCAGCTCATTGCAAAGGGATATGCATAGCAATACGGCCTAGATTATGAGGAGACTTTCAACTCAGTTGTCAAGATGGAAATGGTGAGAATAGTCATTGCATTAGTGGCTTCTAAGGGTTGAAAATTATGAAAAATGGATGTTTGAGAAGGGGGAGGATGAGCTTGATTTTTTTAAACTTAAAACACCTCCATCCATTGAGATTGAGGGTGAAGACAAGAAAGAAGAGATAGAAGATGACTTAGACATAGGTAAAAACAAAAAGGAAGAAGTAGAGCTTAGAGACACTACCACTCCCTATGTAAGTGTTTCTGGCTCCAACACCATGGTGTAACTCTTACATATATCCAAATGCTCCCCCAAAAAGACTTGAACAAGTTTGGAATAAGCTGGAGAGAGCTGAAGATCAATGGGACTTATTCATACCTCAGGGTCCTGACTATAATGAAAGCTTGAAGTGAAGCTCTTCTTCTTGGACCTAACAAGTGATAAAAAAGCTCATTGAGTAATACTTTTTTGAATTGATTATATCTAGCTTTTGCAATCACAAGCTCTTTTTCTTCTCGGGCCTAAGCAAGTGATGAAAAAGCTCATTGCGAAATACCTTTTTGAATTAATTATATCTTGCTTTTGCAATCAAAGGATTTAGTTTTTTTAAATAATTTGATACACAATTTTTAGACATTAGGTGTAGCTAACATTGGCAAATGAATTATGCATTAATATTTAGTGCATATAGCTAGAAAGGTGGCAAGGATGCATGCCCTACCACCTAATTTTTTTTCCCTCTGTAACCGTCGCTATTTACATCGGAAATTTACTCTATAACCGTCGCTATAAGCATCGCTATTTGCATCGCTATATGCATCGTTATTTGCATCACTATATGCATCACTAACCCAATTAGCGATGCTAATAGCGACACAAATAGCAAAGCTAATAGCGATGTATATAGTGACGCTAATAGTGACACTTATAGTGACAAATCGATTGCGTCGCTAATAGTGATGCGAATAGCGATGATGGGGGTAATTTTTTCCATGAATAATTCCATCACTTTAAACATCGCTATTGGATCTAGATGTTGTAGTGCAAGCCTCACTCACAACCCAATAACAAGATATTAAGGAGTGCTAGTTGGGGGAATTAACTTTGTCAGATGCACAACACAAATCAAAAATCTAAATATTTCAACAAACACCACATGAAACCAAATGCCAAACAATGCCTCTTGTAGCTCAGACAACTAAAACCCCAATTTGGATAGAGCATCACTCAAACACAAATTTTGAAACCACCAACTCTTCACACAAAAATTAGAACAAACTTTGAAGACAAATCCAACATCATGGAAACTTCATACCTTGATAACCTTGAGCCATCATGCGGCACTACGACATCCAATTTCTCTGACTTCACAAGTTAGCACAACAAGAGTTCACACTCTCACATGCGACCCTCCTCTCTCCTCACTCACAAAATACAATTGGAATTGAGGGGCAAGGCCCCTTGCTCTTCTCTTTCTCATCCTTATATAGTTTCACAAGTTCTCTCACATACATTAGGCTTTTTTCTTTCACCTTTTTTCTTTTTCTTTTCTACTGTTTTTCACAATTTTTGTTTTTTATGCCCTATGCCTATTTGCAACTTGTTTGGATCATGACTTTGTCATATGAACTCCGAATATAGTTGTTTGGTACTCAAAACGATCGACGAAACACCTCTGGTCGACAAGTTCACATGAGCAGAATTTCAAAAATCTATAAAAAAACGAGAAAAATATTGATTTTTGTAAATCACATAATTTTTCTCCATCTTTTATCTTGGACAACTTATTCCCTTCCTTGGCCTTTTGTTCTTGTAATTGCACACACATTCAATACACATGTCCTCTTTTTCTTCAAGAAATAGTTGCTTACAATGTAAAACTTACAACCTTTTCCTTAGATCCTTGAGTCTTAAAAATAAATGTTCCCTAGATATGAACCTATTTTTTATACAGTGTACCCTAGCAAAAATATGCTTTGAAAAATGTATAACGTGTCCATTCATACGTGATTTGAGAAATATGCAATGTTGGAACGTGGTATGCAACCAATCAATCAATGATTCACATGAAAATTATGGATGCACTAGAGGAATTGTGCCTAGCCTATCTATATGTGCTAGTGCATCATGCATTACGTAAACAAAATTCCTTGATTATTTAATCCTTAACCTCACCTTTCAAGGCTCATCAAAGAAAAGATCTCATACTGTGCTCTACCCGTCCAAAATCTCACAATCTCTCTGGATATGACAGTCCTCAAGGTGTTGACCAAATAAGAACAACCCATCTCACAATTGGCAATGTCCTTCACGACCCTCTAACTCATCTAACTACCTTACCCACTCAATCATAGGTTCCTAACTTTGTGATGAACATCCCAAATATTGTGTGTGCAAAAAATGTGCGTGCTCAATGGCAGGTGCTCTCTCAAGTGTGCTTCCAACTAAGATTTACTACATATAGCTGCAGTGGATCTCATGCCTTACAAGTGCTAAACGATGGTGCAAAACACACTTCATCCCAACCCATGGCATGGAAGTATTTGAGAAAATCAAGAGACGGCCCCCGATTGTAGTGTATCAAATAAGTGCAACATGAAGTGCTCGTGAAACCATAATCCCCGTTATGTACAAGAATCTCAGCAAGAAAATAAATCTTACTCCACAATGTTCAGCAGCTACTAGCAAACTCCAGCTCCAACCTGTCCAAAAAAATATCAAGCTCGACCAAGACTATTAAGTTTCACACTCAACAAATTAAACAAAATGACAGACCAAGCTAGACAAACATAATAAATACAATTACAAAGTGACAAAACAAACAGCCACGCAAAAAACTAAGCTAACAAAAATCAAACCTAACTACAGTTTAACTAGGGTTTTTTGTTTTTAAAAAATGCTTGACATATTTAGCCCTCTCCCATCCTGCAAATATTCATGTGCAGCAACTTCTCATAAAATTATGCAACATTTATGAGCCAATCAAAGATCGGATCCAATGATTTATCCACAAGCTTCTCAACAAACAAAAATGGCACATTTCTCTCAAACTCCTCCTTTACATGCAGATAAAACTCCTCCATGAAACTCTCATCAAAATCCTTGAGACAATCCTCACCAACTAAGGAAAATACATCATCCTCCAAATTCTTCAAATCCCAATCATAATCCAACATCTTCAAATCCCTCAAATCGCAAACGCACTAAAAAATGTTCATATCCCACCCATTCTCCCTAAGAAAAACCATGTTACTTCTAGAGTCTCTAAATAACGATTTGACCCTTTCTTTGTTGCCAATCTCAAGTTCATCCACTAATTTATCTATGAAATCATGAATAAATTCTCCTAAAGATATGAAAGCTAGATTTTAGGACCCGATTTGGATCCGTTCTTGGAGCGTTGGAGCCCGTTTTGGAGCCGGAAAGTGCCCAAGAGGCGTTAAAGAGCCAATTTCATGAAAAATCAAATGGTGGTTGATGGCGAGCTAGAGTTTTCCTAGATGCATTTCGACATCACAAATCCAACACAAGTCTCGGTTTGTCAATCGGAGGTTATTTAACCCCCAATTTAATCCCCGCAAGGTTTGGCATTATAAAGTAGCTACCAGATCGGGAAGCCGTAAAGTCCATGGGAGAGGCCAGCTTGATGGAGTTCGATGCCATGAAGCCGTCTATCCAATCGAATTGCAAATCGGAGTTCGTTTGGGCCTTCCAATTTGAAATATCCACTTGCAGGACAGTGTGAACACAAAAAGATGAACTGGTTATTTTAATGTTTTAAACCTTGGGCTTAACAAAAGCCTTGATACTAATGCAAAAATTGTTGAGCAAAGCGTCAATGCGCCTCCTCATTTTTGCTGGATGCCTCTTCGATTCAAACCTGTTGGAGAGAGAGAGGGAGATTCTTGATCAAGGCAGGGAGACAAACAAGATGGCTACAAGTTTGCCCATTTTAATGGAGGATTTAAAAATCTTATTTTTTAGTCTTTCTCTCTTCTCCCTCTCTCTCCCCTTAAGGGGCAGTTCATGCACATGAAGAGGAATGAAGACGAGTTGAAGGATGCTTGAACCAGATTGCTCCAAGATCAAGAGGAGGCTGAGAGAAGATATTCAGCATTGAAGATTTGTTGCTAGTGGCAACCCGGAAAGATAATAAAAAAACCCACAACATGCAAGTAAGCGGTATACACCATTTTCACAAAGGAAATTTGCTTGTTATTGATGTTTGATGGTTGAAATGGAATTCATATGGAATAAAAATTCGTTTGGAGCTTGTTTGCATTATGATTGAGGGCTGTGCATAAAAGAAATGCAAATTTGTAATGATAAATAGTCACAATAATTAAATTATAGTGTGAAAAGTGCCTTTTTAGTGTAAAAATAAAGGATTTATTAGTTTCGGGTGGGAAAAAGAAATGCGCATGGGATAAAATTCTAAGAAAAAACATATTTCAGCTGTCATAATCAGTCACTAGTCATAAATCAAGAACTAATCCATTTTTATAATCATCCAAACCACAATCAACAATCAGTTGAATGCAAAGGCATTTAGGATGTTGTCGTGGTTGTGGTCGTATAACAAATCTAAGGCATGAATTTTGGCTTCAGTTTGGCTTTTTTAATGTGTCATAGTTTATGTTTTTTTTTGTCTTATGCAAAAAATACATACAAAATAATACCCTACACCTTGCAACGTAGCATAACCTAAACGTTAGAGGGAAAGGATGAGGTTAAGAGATTAAAAGGGCTGAGAGGGTTTGAATTTTTGAAACATCTGATTGTACATTCCATTTAGAATTGCGATATTCCACTTTAAGGGGCTAGTAGCACGAGATATCGGTGCTAGTCTCCATATATCGAAGCAAACATTTAATAAAAAGCATGAAAGGGCTATTTTTCCACAACACAAAATGCTAATTGGATAAATATTATTTGTGCACTAGGATCATACGCACTCTGCATGATGCATGGCATGGTATCAGTCTTGGATTGCATTGCAATTATCTTCCTAAGATATGACTTATACGTTGAGTGGAAAGGAGCCTTTGTTGTAGGTCAGTTATATGCTTTCCTTGGGATTGTTTGGTAAGGGTCTATATATTCCTAGATCATAAAAAACAAGAAAAAAGTTGATTTTTTGTGTTATGTCTTATATGTTGGAGTGACACATCTTGGGGCCAATCCCCGAGGTGTAGGAGAGTCGCAGTGGAGTCGCGACAATCAGCCCGAGGGGAGCTTCTTGATGCTTGTGTGATGCAAATTTTCTCAACTAGATCCTAATGATCAACAGGGTATGGAAAGCTAGAAGATTGAATTGTTTCTAAAGGCTGTGGATCCTTTTCTTCAAGAGAAGATAACTAATCGGCTTGAAGATCCTGACTCTAAGACGGGATTGAAGACTGCTTGGGGTGATGTCACTGAAGTAGTTAATATGATTTCTCGAAGAGAGCAGATGCACCTAAGGTGGGGGTCTACCTCTGCACCAACTGAATCCATAAAGGCGCCTGATCCTGTATCTTGACCTCCTATCTCTATGGCCGAGCAACCAAGAAATCCTGTTGTTCCACCTCCAAAGAAGGATGTTATGGACGAACTGATCAAGAGCATGCGGGATCTCCATCTACATGTTATGGGATCTCCCTCTGAGGAGAAGGAAAGGTAAATGTTGGACTACATATCAACTACAAATGCATAATTAAGTCTATCTAACATTCATTGGTGTATTATAGACGCTCTTGGCTCGTGAGGCCATGTGGTGGGGTTGTCTGTTTTGTGCATGAGGCCTGGCTAGTGCCAGCCCATTTTAGGCCCCATCAGTGGTGTGTCTATTGGGAGCTGCCTATAAGTGGTGGTTTTCGAGTCTAGGTTGTAAAGGGACCTAAGTTTATAATTTTCATTAGTAGTGTACTAAGTTGCCCATAAAATGGGGATCGTTCAAGGATGGAAAACCTTGGCTTTTCCTATACAAAACGTACTGATGGATTTAGTTAGTTATGTAGAGCATGAGTCCTCTATAGAAGATAATTTAGGTGATGAGAAGAGTAACCAGTTAGTGGGTTATAAAAGATAATCTTGAATATCATGAGTCCTCTATAGAAGATAATTTAGGTGATGAGAAGAGTAATAACTAGTTGGTTAGTTATGTTGATAGATAATCTTGAATATCATGATTCAAGAATGAGTCCTCTATAGAAGATAATTTAGGTGATGAGAAGAGTAACGAGTTAGTTAGTTATGTAGAGCATGAGTCCTCTATAGAAGATAATTTAGGTGATTCAATGATACCCAAGAGAAATCATGTATAACCATCCATCAACCTAGAGGGCATGGAACAAGTATGTTGGAAGCTATGGTGGTCATGGCATCAACAAGTGATTATGCTAAAGCCGTAGTGCCATGGGAAAAACTTTACATACAGTGGAGTGCAGTTATGGTTGAAACATCCCATGTGATGGGGCATCGTGCCAAAATTTTAGGTATCACAAGGATGTTAGAAGCCCTAGCTGTAAAGGGAAAACCGTTGCTTAAAAGGCACGGTAGCTAGGTCCTAAGTGCTAAGGATAAGTTTGCTTTTGATGAGGGGAAAAAGCTCCTAGATAAAGCCATCAGGGAACTTCCTAAAAATGGGCAAGATATGGAAGATCCTCTAAGAAAGGATCGGAATGACATACTAAGAGCTATAGGACTCCCTAGATCACTCTATGAGTTGGCAAAAAGGGATGGCAAGGATAATATTAACCTCCCTACCTAGTAAAGGTGGAAATGGAAGAGGTTGGAGACCCTAAGACACTAGAGTTAGGTCATTAATATGAAGATTTTAATAGCCCAGTGCTAATCCCAAAGGAGAGGACTAAATGCCCTCCTCCTTATAGGTATCTTCTAGTATTTCATGGGTTGGTAAATGAGGACCCAATGTTGCACTTAAAAGAATATGCCATAACTTGCCTTGCAAATAGGTTCAATGATATTCATCGGATGCTAGTATTTTCTAGTACCCTAAAGGGAGAGGCTAGAAAATGGTTTTGGAGCCTCCCAAGAGGGTCAATTAAAAACACAATATTAGTGAGTTTGGGAATCTCCCAATTTCCATTTTTTGAATACTAAAAAGGTGACACTTGGATAACATGCCCATAAGTTTCTCAAAACCATATGATGTGCCCTATCATTGGAAAGCGCTTGAAAAATGGAATCTATTGAGCTATAGAGCGCTCAATTTGGAGTTATAGTGTTCAAGTTATGACAAATCCAAAGATTTGACCACGTGTCCCAAACTTATGGAAAATTCCCATATTCCCCAATATGGTGTTTAAATCATTCGAGGAGCTGCATGATAAATTTTTAGATGAATATGAAAAGAAGGTGCAGATTAGGCACGAGTCCTATCCTTCTCTTAAAGAATACGCTAGAGCCTTTGATGATATTCTGAGGCTTTGGCCAAGAAGAGCTACTACATTGCTAGGTGATGTGCTATGTGAGCTCTTTTTGAGTGGCTTAGAGATTAACATGCAAATCCAAGTGGGAATGCAGAATCCTAAGATATTATGGGAGGCTAAGATGCATGCCATTGATTATGAGAGACATATTCATAGATGTTGGGAAAAATTTTGGAGTTTTTCCCACTCATTACAAGTGCATCCCAGCTTCCAACCATTTCTACACGGAGACAACTCACTTGTTGATACCAAGGCAGCCCATCTATGAGGGGAACCTTGGGTAGCCAAAATCTCCAAGTAGAAAATGGCAATAGTAGGGATAATATACCCCTTGGGGATCAAAAGATTTCAAGCCCAATAGGTCCCATCAAGGCTTGCAATGCTTACATGAGAGGTAGTTGTGACAGTAGCATTGATAGAACCATTGGTCCTATGAGTATGGATAAGCGTGCTATGAGTGGTCCTAGTTGTGTTGCTAGTAAGGCTCTTGGGAAGCATTTTCAATCTATGGATGAATCGTGCTTTCGAGTAGATGTTATTCCTTTTAGTAAAAGAGTGGTCCCTATGAATAAGTAGTTGTGGAGTGAGCAAAGGCAAGTAAATATATCTCATATGAAGAAGGTGTACCACGCCCAATGTCCACCTATGCTTAGTAGAAGCACTAAGGATGTGAGGCCATTTGGCTATAGCAATAAGTCCACATTGAGTCCATTAGACCAATGTGGAAAAATGAGGCAATCCAAAAATATGAAAAGGAATATGAGATGGGTTTGGAGATCCAAATTTTCTAAATGTGTGGTTGGTGTGTCAGATGAAGGGCCAAGATTTGTATGTGGACATGCTTTGATGAATTCCCAAGAGGATGTGACTAAAGGGCATAATGCTGCATCTGAAAATATGCACCATCCTAAGTTGCATCCATGTGATGTGCCTAGGCTTGAAGCTATGTCTAGTTTGGATTGTATCATTGACATATGTAAGGGTCCAATTAGAGAAGAGTTGAATGATCATAAATCCATGATTCTCCCTATAGGAGGAGTTACTAGAAAGTTGGGACAAGCAATCCATTTGAATGATGACCAAGAAGATGAGTTATATCAACCTAATTATATCATTCATTCATCTCATAGTACCCAAGAAGAGATGGCCCTTATTACTGAGATATCCGTAGAAAGGCTTAGGCTAGTGGATCTACAAAGGGCCTGAATCAAGCTTTTAGCTGACTCGCATGAGTAGCATGGGGCTAGTCTTCCTATTGTATGCTATCCTTAAGATGCAGCCAAATGAGCTACTTTTGTTAGGCCAAGAGAGCCAGTTATTTTGTAGTAAAATGTGCTATTTCTTTAGCTAAGAGGGCCCTATGTCTGTTTAGTGCAGGTACATTTAATGGTTTTCTATTTTAGTGATTGCATCATACAAGTTGACGAAGTCGTTGGAGGGAGCCTTTGCTACGAATGAGCTTCTTGTGGCCATTCCAGGTGGTTTTGTCCCCTTCCCGAATCTTTTTCCTTAAGCCATTAATGATATATGTGAATGTAAGGGGTTACTTTCTTTTCGTTTGTTGGGGACTGACAATCAAGGCATGAAGTCCCAAGTTTAGGTTAGAATGTCTAAGGGAGGTCTTAGTAATCATTGCCTCGTGCAAAGGCATTGTCAAGCCACTAAAAGACCTATTTTAGATAGCAATCGTAGTGACCCTATTCTGTTGACCTGCTAGGCACCCGTTCTAGGAGTTTTTGCTAGTTGTGAGGTAGTTAGAAAAGCTTGCCATACAAAATGATGATGCAAAGAAGCAAAATCCTAAATAACTGAAAATATATGAATATACGGAGGTGTGTAAAAAGGGGTTCTAGCCCCTTGAAAAATAGAAAAGGAAAGAAAGAAAAATCCTTGAGCAGTTATTCATTGCCTTGCGAAGTCCTGGTAGGTTCCTAGGGACAAGTTACAGACTTGGGGCCGATGCCTTGTCTTCGTGGGGGTGGTAGCTAGCTATAAAAATAAGAATAAAAATACAAGATGGTTGGAGCGAAAATAAAAGTGAGCATTAGAAAAGGATTAAGTGCCCCCTCATGAGGGCTTGGTAGGTTATTGGGTACCAAGACATGGCCTAAGGCCGATACCTTGTTCTCCTTGGGTCATTACGCTTAGTTCCCTCCTTTTTACATGCCTGAGTATGGAACAAAAATACCTAAAAGGAGAATGGGATAAAAGAAATTATTTCTTGATTAGGCTATAGGATTCCTCACCTTGTAGAAGCTCCTAGTTGAGTTGTCCTTAGTTAGAAAGGTAGTTCAGACCACCACTAGTGGGGTTGTCTTTTTTGTGCATGAGGCCCAATTAGTGTCATAGCCAGTGCTGGCCCATTTTAGGTTCCATCAAGATACTATGCAAGGATTTGCAAAATTAATCTCCAAATCAACAAAACATCAAAAGGAGCCAACTTCGGACTCAGAACACCACAAAAACCCACAACATCAACACATGGGGTCAATCGAGGACACCCAGCCACCTTACTCAACTCATCAACAGTACAACGCTCCATCGACTCATTCTCATGCAAAGAGTAGTAAACACCTTCCATAGTATCCTTACAAGCAACCTCACAAGAAACATTATCATTACAAAAACATTTTCACAATACAATTTTGGGTCAATAACCTCAGCCAAAGACTCCTCAACAACCAAATCCCCAACTACCTCCTCACAAACCCCTTCCAACTCTATTTCCTTGGTTTTAAAATTCTCTTCTTTCAAAATTTCAATTCTTTTCAAAGCCTTACTTAAATTCTCTCACATCCTCATCAATATCACTCTCAAGGTCCTCAAAACCCCAATTAGAATCATCACAAACAACATCAAAACCTTTAGGAGAACTCAAAGAAATTGAAAGACTATCAGATGAAGTTTTCTCTTTGACATTGTTGCCAAAATCAACCAAACAATTTGCCACCCAACTATTAACAAGCATGAGATTAGGTCTAGTCAAAACAGAATCATCAACACCACAAACAAAAGCCTCTCCAAGGCTACTCAAAACATCACCAAACAACTCACAAGTCTCATCGGAGCTAGCAACACAAACACCAAAACCACAACATGAGTCAGAACTTAAAACCTCAATACTCTCTTAATCACCAAACTCACAATGAAACTCGGAACAAATCTCAACCAACTCATCAGTCAACAAATTCGAACCCTCAACTTCATCTTGAAACCTTATAGATTCTAAGCCTTCCCCTTCATGTTTTCTAACAAACTCAAAAATTCATCATCTATTCTCTTTTCTTATTTCAAGCAATAAAATCCATCTATACTATCACCAAGCCAAACAAACTCCCTCTCTAAATTGTCTTTACTCTCTTCAACACTGCCATGACTGTCAAAACTTTCATCACACCTTCCCTCATTAGAAATATCAAAACTTTCTTGACTCTCATTCTCCCCCAAAGAACATGAAACCTCTTGGCTCTTAAAACAATCTAGTCTCTTCTTTTCTTCCTTACAACTCAACTCCATCTCTAGCTCATCTCTATAGTCATCAAGCTCCAAAGTATCATCAATCAATCCCTCCTCTTTAGTTAAATCACTAATCACTGGACTAGAAGTATCCGTGTTCAATGGGTATGAATTCACACTCCTAGATTCTTCAGTCCAATCAGTCAAACAAGCATTTTTCTCCTCGACCACCCTAGGGAGTTTTTCCTCACAAACTTCAATTGATTTCTCACAAGTCAACTCATCTCTCCTAAACAGAGAATATAGTATACCTCTCATAGGATAGGCATAACTAACTCTCTTCTCCTCAAAAACTTTTCTCTCAACTCACCTTGAACTCAAGCTTTCCCTTGGCTCATCAAATACTAACTCTTTTTTTATCTTGGTCTTCCTTTCTTGATATTTAGCTATCTTCACCGCTTCCTCAAAAGTCTTAGGGTTCTTAACCTCTAATTTCACTCTCCAGTCTTCTAATCTCAACCCATTTACAAAATACATTATCTTCAACATAACTGGGGCTATCTCACCTTCTAACAATGTCAAACTCCATTGATTCCATAATCTTTCAAACTCCCTAGCAAAGTCCTCAATACATTGTTCCTTTTTTTGAATACAAGTTTCTATTTTTGCCCAAATCTCACATTGACTTTCTCTTTTTTTAAACCTAGATAAAAAAACATTTTTATGGTCTCATAGTCCAAATTTTGTATCCTAAATTTCGGGCTTCTCTCAAAGTCAAGCAACCAATTTCATGCTTCTCCTTGCAATTCATACCTAAGAATTTGGAGTTTATCCTCAAGCTAGTCACTCTCCCTATCAAACAACACATGTCTATTTTTTATAAAAATCTTTTGGGATCTTCTGTATGATTACCATGAAACTTAGAAAAATCATCAGCCATCTTCACAAATCAACAATCAAAAGAATTCAAAACTAACTTACATTCAAATCAAACATCCAAGACAAAGTCATTTTTAGCACTCCTCAGTGGGGGCACAAAAAAAGAGATGTTATGCAAGCGGTGATTGAGAGCAAGCCTCACTCACAACCCGATAACGAGACGTTAAGGAGTGCTAGTTGGGGGAATTAACTTTGTCAGATGCATAACACAACTCAAAAGTTTAAATATTTCGACAAACACCACACGAAACACACACAAAACCAAATGCCAAACAATGTTTCTTGTAGCTCAAACAACTAAAATCCCAATTTAGAAAGAGCATCACTCAAAACACAAATTTCGAAAACGCCAACTCTTCGCACAAAAATCAAAACAAACTTTGAAGACAAATCCATCATGGAAACTTCATACCTTGATAACATTGGGCCGTTACACGATGCTTTGACATCCAAATTCTCTGACTTCACAAGTTAGCACAACGAGAGTTCACACTCTTGCATGTCACCCTTCTCTCTCCTCACTCACAAGATACAATTGGAATTGAGGGGGAAGGCCCCTTAATCTTCTCTTTGTCATCCTTATATAGTTTTCGCAAGTTTTCTCAACTTTTTAGTTTTGCTTTTCACTATTTTCGTTTTTTCTGCCCTATGCCTGTTTGCAACTTGTTTGGATCATAAATTCACCATGTGAACTTCGAATATAGTTGTTTGGGTACTCAAAAAGATTGGAACACATCTGATCAACAAGCTCGCATGGGCAGAATTGCAAAAATCCATCAAAAATGGAAAAAAATATTGATTTTTGTAAATTGCATCATTTTTCTCCATCTTTTATCTTGGATGACTTATTCCCTTCCTTGGCCTTTTGTTCTTGTAATTGCACACACTTTGAGTACACATGTCCTCTTTTTCTTTAAGAAATACTCTCTCACTATGTAAAACTCACAACCTTTTCTTTTGATCCTTGAGTCTTCGAAATAAACACTCTAGATATGAACCTATTTTTTATGTAGTGTGCCTTAGCAAAAATATGCTTTGAAAAATGTATGTCGTGTCCATTCATACAAAGAAGCCTATTTGAAGCAATTGGAACCCAACTTTCTTTTAGCATAGCTTACCATCCCCAAACTGATGTTCAAACAAATACTAAATCGGATGCATATTCTAGGTTTAACATTTAGATTTCTAATAAACATCAGCGAGTCATTACTAAGAAATGTAACATTAGTGCTTACAAGCACTTATCTCACAATTTGTGCCTCACCTGAGATGTGAAATATCCATGAACTTAATGATATCCACCAAGTGTATCCAGCTGGAGCTTCTAAATCTATAATGAAATCCAAACAAGATTAATCAATGATTAGAATGATGGTTAGTGTCAACCAAGGTGATTAATGTTGATACTAGAAGAAAGCTTGAAGCTTTCTAGTTATGACTGTTAGCAAGGTACATAGTTAGGGTTTTTCTCTGTGTAGGGATGGAATTTCCAGAAATCCTCTGAGATTGAATGACACTCAGTCTCAACCTATGTCTTCCACAAAACCTTTCTTTGTTGTCTCTTTTAATCTTTGTATTGCAATCTTTATGTCTTTAGCTCTTCTTTCTAACTAGTGGATTTTAGGAGCTAAGACCTCTTCCCTACTCATTCCTTCTTCCCATGACAAAATACTCCATGTAGCAACCATTTTCTATATAGGCATGCTTGGCTTTTATCCATACATAAGCTCTGCTATAGCATGTATCCAATAGTAGCACTATGTGTAGTTAGATCAGCCCATACATCATAAGGAAGAAAATGTAGCCACTCTTGTACTATACCTCAACATGCCTTTGCCAAAGCTTTGATAAAGGGATGATCTCCTCTTTCACTTTTTCCTGTGGTGTCTAAAAGTAATGGATTATTGTGTTTGGTGACTATTGATGTGTGGGTTGTGATGCCTTGTTTATTGAGAGGAAAAACTCAACATGTGCAGGCATTGATGATGGACCATTTGGCTAGATGGGTTTGCATGTCTACACTTAGAATATGAATGGTCATTATGATCCTCACATAGCCACTGACTTCTCACTTATTATATTTGGTTTTACCTACAGTTGGCATAGTTACATTGATAGTTGATTAGTATAGTCAATTATGTATTATTTTGACCTAGTAGACCACTTTCTTTTATGTTTTATCTTATATATACTTTGTGTATAGTGTATGTTGTGTGAAAGAAGAAGAAAAAACTAGCAAGAAAAATTTTTGTCCTCCATATATTTTCTTGTGTTCTTGAGTGAGCTTCCTCTTATGCGTATGGTATATGTTCAGTGTAGCAGCTCAAGCAAGTCTCCACACCATGCAATTCATGACATGGTGTCAAAATAGTGCCATTGAGAGAGACTGGTTTTGAAGGCTAAAGTGAAGGACAAGAAGCAAGGATGAGCAAGCAAGCAATGGGTAAGAAGCTCTCCCATTCTTTCACTCTTTCTCTTGGATAGTGCCTATGGAGACACTAGGATTAGAGCAAAGCAGAAATCTCAAATTGTTGTGAGATTTGGTGTGCAAGCATAGCACTATGTACTATGCAAGTAGATCCTTGAGGGCTTTTCTGCTACTTTTTTGCTATTTGAGGCCATTTTAGGTATCATTTTAGACTCGCAAGGTTGTAGATAGTAGTTTCATGATATGGTATAATTTCAACTATTGTGTCAATTAAAAGTGGATACATAGGTTATAGATTTCAAATCTATAAGTTTTGAGGTGTTTGACATGAAGCAAACACAAGTTTTATCTATAAATAGGTTGCACATTACATGTACTATTGAGAACTTAGTGAAAAATGCTACTTCTTGTGTTGTTGTACACTTATTATGAGATGTTCCATAATACTTGCTTACTATTTGTATCAATTTTGTGAAAATGGTAGAGAAAAATGAAAACCCCATCATTGAGAAGCTAGATAAGAATAATTATCCATCATGAAAGTTTCATGTGATGAGCTTTCTTATTTGAAAAAGCCTTTAAAATTTTGTTTCAGGTGAAGAAAATGAGCCAAAGCTGAGTGACCCTATGAGACTGTAGATGAATTAAAGGCATGGAAATAATGGAATGCAAAAGACAAAAATGTGATGTATTAGCTATTTTTAGTCATTGATAATACTATGCTAAGGCATATAAAAAATGCAAAAACTTCACATGCATCTTGGTCAGAGCATGTTTTCAAGAAATATAAAGGCACAGAAGATTCAACTCAAGCAAGAGTTGAATACTTTGAAGAAAGGAAATATGTCTATAAATGAGTATGTTTTGAAAGTGAAAAGCATTGCTGATGCTTTAGCAGGTATTGATACAATGCCTGATGATGATGATTTGGTTTTATCTACTTTCTATTGCCTTAATAATGAGAAGGCTTGAAAATCATTTGTCACTTTTGTGTATCTATATGGAAGCCATTTCCAGTTTTTGATGAGTTGGTCTCTCTTATGATCACCGAAGAGATCAATATGCAAGGTAAATCATCTAAAGGAACCAATGAACAAATCCAAGTATTTTACTTAAGTTTAGGAAATGGACATAATAGATCCTCATCAAGAGTCCATGGTATCGAATGTGTTAGTGATAGCCAACAAAATAGGTTAAATTAGTAATTTAGTGAAACACAAGTTTCAAGAGGCCATAAAAACTTTAGAGGCAGGGGGAGCTCTTCTTCGAGCTCTAGAAGAAGAGGTGGATAGCAAAATATTTGTTCTTGCAATTATGGTATTATTTGTCATTATTGTGATAAAACAAGTCATATTGCATGCCATTGTTATACTAAGAAGAATGATATGTGTAGTGGTAAATTGCAATAAGGAAACTATGCATTGTCTTCAAAACAAAATGAAGACATAAATGAGTGTCTATTTGTTATGCAACATATGATGAATGAACTTTCCCAATGACAGAGAACTCTTCTTTGGGCATACATGGATGAAAACCTGAGAGCGGAATTTTGGTGCCAAAAATTGCTTAAAAATAGCTAAAAATTATGAATATCAAGGGAAAAATATCTAATGTCAAAGGCGGCGGCTCGACCTAGGACGATTTTAAGCACCAAAGTGCTTTAAAGGTGCCTGAGCGACAGTCATTGATTTTTCATAATTTTTCAGACAATCGTGCAGGTTGACACAAGCTACTGGCCAATGTGGGATGCCAAGCTAGACGCCCAGGATTTTTCAGAGCTCAATTCCAAGTCCGAACGAGGAAATGGCCGAGAATTGGTCAAGATTTGAAGAGGTGGACATTAGAGTTGTCAAAGTGGGCATGACCTTTGGAAGCCCAATTTTAAATGTCACATGAAAGGAAGGTGAAAAAAAAGATGAAGAAATCGTGGAGAAGAGATGGCACCATCTGCGCCCGATTTTTGCGCTCATGCTCTTGATGATCATCTTCCTAGCTGTGAGCAACCTATCCAATTGACATTGGCCCTTGCTTCCCCTCTGTCTGCTGGTCATTTTGCCACCCTTCACTCGCGCAATGGTGGACCATATGAAGAATTCTGAAATCAGTCTTTCTCTCTCCTCCCTCTCTCTCCTCTAAGGGGGAGTTTATGTGGGAAGAGAAAAGAAGAAAAAAGAATGGTGGAGGCTTGTCCAGCATCGATCCGATTGCTTCACGGGCTGGAAATGGTGATTTGTGATCGTCATGAGCATGAAGTGCTACTGATTTTCAGATTTGCAGCCATGGACATGAAACCCAAAACACGCAAATAAGCGGTAATTCAATTTTTTTCAAAGGAAATTTGAGACTTTATGGCTTTTGATTGATAAAATGTTGTTCATGTGGGCTAAAAATTGTTTATGTTGATGTTTTCCATGAGTACTTGTTGATCATAATCAGAAAATCAGAAAAACATGCATCTTGTGGCCCAAAATAATACACTAAAACACATAAAATATGGAAAATCAAGGGAAAATGATGTTTTTGGGCATAAAAATGGAAGAATGAATAGGAACACCAACTAAATTTTCATTTTTATTGCAAGAAGGAACTAAGGGCCACAGCCCATAACCTATTTTTAATTTTTAGTAATTAAATAATGAAAAAAATAAGGAAAAATACAAGGAAAATAGAGAAAAATCACTAAAAATAGGGGAAAAATGCATTTTGGGTGCGGAAAATTAATGAAAGTTAAGAAAAATGTTCATGAATGTTTGTGGGGACTGAAGCATGAGGATTTGCCTTAGTTCAATCCCACCTCCTTGTTCTAGTGCGTCTTTTCCCATTTTTTTTCACATAAAATGATGGAAAAATGCCTTATAAATCTATACAACAATGCAACATTTGATCGATGGGAGGGTATAGTGGTTAAAATGTGTCTAAATGCGGAGTAAAATGATGACAAGACTGCTGGTTTTTTGTTTGCATGCCATATAGGTTGATGAATAACTATAAAATAAGGGCCTAGTAGCACGAGGGTTTCCTCGATGCTAGGTACGTGCAACGCCGCATAAGAATGGTAGTTGAAAATCATTAAAAGGATATTTTCCACCTGCGCACAATATTGTTTCTGTACTTGTTTGAGCACTTAGCATCCACAATATGCATAAATCATGGAAATATTTAAAGGTATCAGAAATCCTGGATGCACAGCAATTGCTTTCATTAGGACCTTGACCCACGTCAAGTGAGAGACAGGACACCCTAAGCCATAGGCTAGTCGTGGGGTCTAGGGGAAAGAGAAGTAAGGACAATGGTACATTCTTGTATACGATTAAATGGTACCTTGAGTGGATTTTGTGCGAAATGTTTATATGTTGAGCGACGCACCGAGGGGCCAATCCCCAAGGTGTAGGAGAGTTGCAGAGGGGTGGCAGCACTCAGCCGTTGGAGGACCCCCTATGTCTGTGCTTCATGCAATTAGGCAATGTGTAAGGGACTCCCTCTGAGGAGTAGTGGGTGAGAGAAGAGTGGACTACAAACGGCGTAATACAAACACAAGACATTTAGGAAGGCAATGTATGTGTCATCAATGCTCCTGGCCGCGAGGCCGTGGGGTTGTTGAGCGCGTGAGATAGAGGTCCGGCTAGTGCACGAGCCAGTGCCCGCACGTTTTAGGTTCCATCAAAACCATGTCTCCATCTTAGAAAATATGCTCTTGCTTTTAAAGAGATGCGAGAGTTACAAAATCTAGGTTATGTGCAGACGAGTGGAACCTTGTCCTTGCATGGTGGCTGAACAAATAGTCTATCAGATGCATTATTTGTACCATCAATCACAAAGAATTTAGTCTAAATAGTGAGGGGTGTATCTAGTGGGTTAGGTTAATCAAAATTCTCGTTGCCAAGCATGTTAATCTACCTCACCAAAATCTTTCTTTCTAGAGATACATAGAAATTCTACTACAAAGAAGGCAAGTCCAACTAAGAAGGCTACATCAAATAAGCTAGTTGAAGCCAAGAAGATAGATGTTACCAAGAAGCTTGCTACTAGCAAGAGGCCTTCTACTAGTAAGCAACCTTTTGTTGCAATAAGCCTAATGCCACCAGGAAGCCTTCTATTACCAAAAAGCTAGCTACTATCACAATTGAGAAAGAAACTAAAAAAAGAAAGGGAAAGAGGACCACATCAATGCAAATTAGAAAACACCCAACAGGGTGGAGAAAAGGGTGTAGAAGACTAGGGTCAATAGGAAATGAACCAAGAAGGAAAGAAACTCTAGTGAGATAGAAACCCAAAGGAACATCCCAATCAAGAAAGGTCCAAGGAGAGAAGCCCAAACGAAAAGCCCAAAAAAGCATGATGTTAACAAAAAATGTCAAGAGGAAGAAGAAAGATAAGAAGATTGGGCAAGACAAAGAAATTAGGCTATATAAATTTTGATACAAATTTTAGAAGAACTAGTTATTTTTTGTAGCATTTCCATTACTTTATGAGGGATAGACTCCCTCACATGCAAATTGTACTTAGGAGCTATTGTTATTTGTTTAATTTATTTTTTTGGTAGGATTAAAGTTTACTTACATCTAAATAAAGTCATGATCTATTGGAAAATGTCAAAAGAGAGGGCAAGATACCCAAGGTGGGTGGAGAAACCCTATCCCTAATCTTTTTATATTTAAAGGATGAAAATGAATAGAAGAGGCTATTCATGTGTGTACCTACTTTCTGTACTTACTTTCTTATTTCCATTATGAGAGAAATTGTGTAAGGAAGACAGTAAAAGATTGAGAGGGAGAGGGAGAGGGAGAGAGTGAGAGTGACGGACAAAGTGAGTGAAGCTCTTCAGCTTCTCTCCACACTCTCTCTAGTCATATCCATGCTCCTCTCATGACTGTGGACATTTTTAAGGATTGAGAATTGAAGGGCGCTCACTTGGGTCATGGAGTTTTCCATGTGCTACCATCATGCTCGATGGAATGCCTAGTGAACTCACTACAAGTGCATCATTATATGTGTGTGGTTTGTGCAAGAGGCTAGGTGAGAGATATTTGTCATGCTTCAAAGATCAAGTATCTTGAATGAACAAGAGGGTGTCCAAGGTCCCATCATTGAGCTCATAGAGCACAACATTTTGATTATATTAATAGGACCAAGGACACATCTAGGACATGGTCACTCACGCATCTATGTCACTCGCAAAATAGTTAGGCTTTGTCATCATTAAATGGAGATAAATACCCTAAGTTGCATGGAATGAATTCCATTACAATATATATTCTTGAACAAGTAGGATGATATTGAATCACAAGTCAACTTTGGCTCTTGATTAAATTTAGTTATTGATTGTTAAAGGAGCCATGAGACTGACATATATACAATGTATTAGGAAATGGCTTAAGCCAACATGAGAGTGGTGGATAGAGAGAAAAACAAAATAATGTGGGAAAAGCATGGCTATTTTGAGCCTACCTTATTGCCTAGGGATTTAATAAACCCTATTGTTTAATTATTGAGTCCTCTTTATGGTTGTAAGACTGCATTATTTCTTTTATCACTAGAGAGAGATTCACTTGCTATAGAACAATCATCATCACACCCTACATGCTACTACATCATGTCTCTACTAGCTTCATCATCATCAAAATTTAGTGTTTCATCATTAGAATTAAGTGCCTCCATCATTGTCATAAAGATAGGCACATTGATAGGCAAGTAGCCCTTCTACCTTACTGTCCACGCTATTGACATGTAGCCATCAATAAGCAGCCACTTCTTCTTCCTTGCTATCCACACTATGCTAGTGTCAGGTCCCTTGCTGATTGAAGCCAATGAAGTGTTGCACTTCTGTGAAGCCAACACCTTGCTAGTGTTGGGTATGGCATCTTGTTGATGTTTGCACCTTATGATTATCATCATCACCTTGGGTGTCATCAACTTAGAACGCATCATCACATCTCCCTAGCCACCACCAACTTCATACCATCATGAGCACTAGTGATATAATCTTCATCTTTGTCATTGGTAGGATATTCTAACTTATCCTCTTCATCCTTGACATCTTCACTTTCATTGTAACCATATTTTTCATCCTTAGTACCATCAACATCATGTTTACAATGAGATAGACATCATGATCCTCTTCAATAACATATATGTCACTATCTCCATCTCTCCTCCCTTCCGGCCTTTCCCTTCTACTATCTTTTCCAACATCCCATACATCCCTTTTTGTAGCATCACAAACCCCTAGCGTCCACCCACTTGTTGGCTCTCTTTTGCAAATAACCCTCTCTCCTCTCTCTCTCTCTCTCTCTCTCTCTCTCTCTCTCTCTCTCTCTCTCTCTCTCTCTCTCTCTCTCTCTCTCTCTACCACACCAACATCTTAATGTCCACCATCTATTGCTACCACCATGTCATGGAAAAGAAAGACCAACACAAGTACTACCATGAAGCTACTATAAGGAATGGAAAAATGGCCATCACATAGGAAAAGCCACCATTGAGCCACCACTGTAGAAGGGAGAATCATCAAGAAGGGCAAGTGAAACCAACATGGAAGGGAAGTTAAGAAGCATAGAAATCAAAGATAACCATAAGATAAGCATTTATTGTGAGCCTCTCCTAGAAGCATGTGATCTAGTATACCTATTATTCCCAAGTTGAGGGGATATATAAGTATAGGAGAGAAAATCAAAAGGAGAGGGGTGGTTCTTATATTTATGTATCTCCGAACATGTGGTACATTTAGTCTAGTCAAGATTTTGGTTATCTTCATACTTTAAATCTCCCAACATGTGGTACATTTAGTCTAGTCAAGATTGTGGTTATCTTCATACTTTAAATCTTTGATGTTGTTATTTTTTTGCTTCTAATCATACTACATAGTGCACCCCACTCTACACTAAACTTCTATACTAATACTTGCATTGGCACATAAGCAACACATGGTCAAATCTTATCCCCTTACTTGAAGGTGAAATTTTTCCTAGATACTATATAAGCAATCCCCCCAAGTCCCACTCTCAAATATGGGGTTAAGATTTAGTCACTTGGTCAAATCTTTAATCCTTATTTGAAAATGAAACTTGGGAGATTTCAAATTCTCTAATATGGTGCTTGGAAGCCATTTTGAGTTCTTGATGAGTTAAGTCTCGCATGATCATTAAAGATATTAATATGTAGGGTGAATCATCTTAAAGAAGTGGTGAACAGATCCAAGCATTTTACTCAAGTACTGTAAATCCTCTTTGAGAGACCATGGTATGGGACATATTGGTGATAACCAATAAAATAGATTAAGTCAATAATTTAGTGAAATGTAGGTTTCAAGGGGCCGTGGAAACTTTGGAGAGAGAGGGAGCTCCAGAGGAAGATATGGATGGAAAAATAGAGATTCTGGGAATTCTGGTATTGTTTTTCATTATTATGGCAAAACAAGTCATATTACAACCCATTATTATGCTAAGAAGGATTATATCCACAGTGGTAAATTGCAACAAGGAAACTATGCATCATCTTCATGATAGAATGAAGACAAAAAATAAGTGTTTTTTGTTATAAATCATATGATAAATGTTGTTACGAGAAAGGGGACACATGATGATATATGGTATATCGATTTAGGTGTATCTAATTATATGACCAATCATGCTCAATAGTTTAAAGAAATGCAGGATTTATAAAATGTAGGTAATGTATAGATATGTAATAATTCATCCCACCCAATTTTACACATTGAAAAGGTTCTCTTATCCTTGCATGATGGCCATACAAAGATTCTAGCACATGTATTACATGTGTCATCAATAGTACAAGTTGGTTGCAAAAGAAAGTAGGGTTGGTTGCATGTTCACTTTGGATGTTAGAACTCTTGCTATCAATGTTGCTATGTATGCTAAAGAAAAATGAATAGTTGTAGATATTGAAATATAACATAAACATATTGGACATGCAAATGTGCAAAGGCTAAAATCAATGCAGTCCAAAGGATTTTTTTATAGGGATTCTTACTTTTAGAGTTATAGAATTTCATAAAGTGTGTGAAGCATGTCAATTTGGTAAGCAAGAAAGACAACCTTTTTCACATGATAGAGATGTGAGAAAAAACATATTTGATGTTGTACGTACAAATATGTGGGGGTCTATAGAGAACATATCTCTTGGTGGGGCAGTAGATATTTTGTTACGTTTATTGATGATTGTTTAAGAAAGCTATGGGTATATTTACGAAGGAAAAGAGTGATATATTTGAGCACTTCAAAACTTTCAAGGCTGTTATTGAAATAGAAAGAGACTTGACAGTTAAGTGCTTGAGATTAGATGGAGAGGGAGAGTACCTCTATAATGAGTTTAGTGACTTCTTGAGATCTCATGGGATAAAGAGATAGTTTACTTGCAGGTATATCCCATAGTGAAATGGGATTGCAGAAAGAAAAAATAGCCATATTGCAAAAGGTGTAAAAGTATTGGTTGAAAAGAATATACCAATATATTTTTAGTATGAAGCTATTCATACTACTATCTATATTATGAACATAACTCTCATAGCTACAATTCATGGGATGACCCCTGGAAGAATGCTTTACAAGCAAGAAGCCTGAAGTGTCACACTTGAAAGTATTTGGGTGTATTGCATATATTCATGTGCTAGATGAGTTGCAAAAGAAGCTTGATCCAAAGGCTAAAAAATGTATTTTTATTGGATAGTCTTTAGAGCAGAAAGAGTATCATTGTTATTATAACCCTGTGATGAGAGGTGAGTTCATAGTAAGCATGGATATTACTTTTGATAAGATGAGTAGTCAGTATGCATCTAGTGGTGATATATTGGATGATGATGATAATCATGATAGTTACATGTAGAAAGAAAAATAAAAATCAGAGAGCCTATGTAAACTAGAATCATCATCAAATACTACATCTACAGTTAGCCCTTAGTGTGGGAGACTAAGGAGTAGCCAGACATCTTCATGTGCATCTACAAGTATTGCAAGTAAAGACAATCTACTAATCATTTGGAATTTGATGGATATTCTAGTGATTTAGAGAGTTTGGATGATGAGCTTGGTATACTTCCATTCAAGACACCAAGTGTACAAAGAGCACATGGTAATGTATATGCTCCACTAACTAATCCAATGGTATGCAGGTCTAGCATGGCCAGATACCCTATTAAAAGATTTAGTTTTAAAGTTTATGCAACTCACCATTATTCTTATATGGTAAAGGTGGCTGAGGATGTTGAGCCCACTTTCTTTGAGGATGGTGTTGGTCATGCTCATTGGGATGCAACAATGGATGAGAAGATGGTTTCACTAAAGCTAGTGAGACTTGGGATCTCGTACATTGCCTAAGGGCAAGAAAGTTATTAAATGTTAGTGGATTTACAAAATCAAGAATAATATATATGGTTCTATTAGTAGGTATAAGGCTCGGTTGGTTGCAAAAGACTATGCTCAAACGTATGGCATAGATTATGAGGAGATATTCAGTCTAGTTGCTAGGATGGCAACTATTCTGTAATACTTCCACACAATAAAAGTTAATTGGATAGTTCAAAAGTTAGTTAGTCAATTAATAAGTTAGTAAAGTTACTAGCTAAAGACTAACTAAAGTTAAAAAGAATAACTACATTAATAACTAATTAACATTTTAAATAAATAAATAAATAAATAAATAAAACTGAGGATCATAACTCGATATTTTTTTCAAATTAACAAGAAATGTAGCCACCCATCACGAAAGTTACCATGTGACTGAGAGTTATGAGCCATATTAGTCACTAGTGTTAATGTGTATAGTATTGATGGTCCAAAAATATTAGATTTTTGGATAAGAGTAGGATATTTAAGATATTCTTTATTGTAAATATCCTAGAAAGATATAGAAAATTTTAAAACAAGATGTCATGTAAAAAAAATTAAGTAGTTTTTTCAGCTAGTTTCGAAAATTTAATGACAAAAAGAATGATTAGCAAAATCATGCGCATCACGATCACAATTTACAAGCAACAAATAGCACTTCGAAGAGGGAGAACGAGTGATCTTGAAGATTTCTAACAAAGTGTCTTGTGACCTGGGGTTTTACCCCCCTTTCAGAGCCAAGGGAACCATCAGATTTGTGATTTGAGTATTAGATTGCATCTTAGAAGTTTCAGATCGTTGGTTTTGCCAAGATCCCCTCCACAAAGAGTTCCTCTCAGCCACAACCCATCTTCTCTTGTTTAGCTATAAATATGAGGCATGAAGAGTAGTTTAGAAAAGCACAAGAAAGCACAAGCCTGAGACCCCGAGAGGTTGTGAGAGAGAGGCAGAGAGAGGGAGGTAGAAGCATACCCCTCCAAGAGGCCGCGAGAAGGAGCTTGAGAGGGAGAGAGAGGAGTTACCCCGAGAGGCTGCAAGGGAGAGAGTTAGCTCAATCCCCCCCTATCTTGGTCTTCGACTAAGCCATCTTCTCTCACACTCTCCCATCTCAAATTCATTCCTCCTTTTTCTCTCGAATCCACTTGCGCAGGATGGCTCCAAATTGACGAGGTGAAAAGACCATGGGAACCACCGCAACCGGTTAAGTAAGAGGTACTGTTAGAGATACAAGAGTGCCTGAGGTTGTCCGAGTTGCCATTACCAATGGAACTTCGAGTGTGGCAAATGCAAGCATAGGCAAAGACAAAATTTGCAATGTCGTCATGGCAAACGAGGTTATTATTCTGCAACATAATATAATTACATAAAATATTAGCTCTATATTTCACACTTACACAAATTGACAGTTTAATCTAGAAAGCATACTAGTACATGCATAAAAAATTAATTGCTATGAATTGTAGCTTGATTAATTGAGATTCTAAATCGTAGAATCATGTTGGAGATAATTGTAAGAGGTTATTGCACATATGTCTTTATGTACATTCGATATTGTTATGGTCAAATGTGACAAGGTTAAGTGTTGACTGATGCTTAACAAGTGAAACTATATTTAAAGGATCTGTAAGTCATCTTATTAAGTTATCGGCACAATATATTTCTTTAAGGAATTTCACTTATGTTGAGCAAGATAGCCCAAACAGAAAATTCATGACTTGCTTAACATGTTGTGAGAGATGTACTCAAAACTTCTTTATGGGGAGGAGAATTATCATTAGAATGTAAGGTTACCTTGGGATAAGGTCTACCTTGGCTATGGAAGTTGTGAATTGCATGATGGTGGGATTTTCATTGCATCATTTGATATACATTTGAAAAGACTATTTGTGTTTGTTAGAATCTAGATCTCTGATTGAAAATATTAACAAACAAAATAAAAGGGGGGCTACCCCCAAGCTAGCTGCGAGACCCTACATGAAGAGGGTCATGGTTACTGCTTCATGAGGCTTAGACTAGCTCTGTTAGCAAAAGGTTTGTAAGTTGGGATAGTCTTGGGT
This sequence comes from Lygodium microphyllum, assembly GCF_053477565.2. NCBI lineage: Eukaryota > Viridiplantae > Streptophyta > Polypodiopsida > Schizaeales > Lygodiaceae > Lygodium > Lygodium microphyllum. The sequence goes on along the minus strand of NC_141163.1, from coordinate 87,078,333 downwards.
AGTAGAAAATGTGGGTGCAAGGGGGGGCTCTGCCTGTAAATTCTACATTGTTCCTAGAATCTGATGGGCCCCTTTGTGACCCAGGATGGGATCCTGGAACCCTAAATGCTAGTTACAAGGGTGGAATCTTGGTGGGAAGAATACTCTCATGAAATTTTGTGTATGTTCCATAGGTCGAAAAGATAAAAATTATAATAAGCTTTCGATATAATAAATAAATTTGTTTTATTCAAGGATTGTTTGAATTGTATGCATGTCCGTGAGATAAATTACATGAAGGAACATGTGATTTAATGGACTAATTAAGGAAGTTGGTTGTATATGTTCCAATAAATGTGTTGTAGGTAATTAAAAAACTAAAGATGATTCCATCATCAAAGGAAACGGGTGAGCATACCTCTAACGGGTCCGTCCAATAGTAGGGTGTTCCTTGTTAGCTAGGAGCTTTTTTAAATTAGCAATAAAAATAGGAAGATGATAAATTGACCAACAAGTCATTAGGTAGAACTGACTTTCATTGTTTTTGGGGGCCGTAATGGGATTTTGCCTTATGGGCAAGAGGATTGACATACCGCACTCCCCTCTGTCTCCCATTCTCTTTGAACCAGGTGCAATGGCAAGTCTGCTTCAGATCAAGTAATCCTAAAGAAGTGGAAACTCAAAATTACTGATGGTAGCTGCATTTTAGGAGACTCGTTTGATTTTAGAAACCCAAAAATTTAGGTTGATCCTAGTGGGTTCTGGCCGGAACTCTCTCGTTGCGAAGTAGACTCAGTAGGGCATGAGTGACAAACCCCATGACGTTCCAAGGGAGCGCTAGGCGGCATCATTTTTGAAAAACCTACTGATGGACTACTAAAATGTGTGCCATGGATTGAGTCCGGTGGACAGTTAGTATCAAGGTGCACATTAGTATAGAATACGATGTAAGCTTAAGAAAAATACTTTTCTTCTCTTTGTTAATGTATGTTTTTGAATTATGGTAGAGTAACAAATGTTGGAAACAATTCTTGATCTTCCAAGTAATGTTTATGTCAGCTATGCATTCTTCCAATTTTGTATTCAGATGATGTGGATACTAGATCAATTGTACAACCCCTCGCCTCTATATCGTGAAAGACGATGGATGATTAGTGGAGGATACTACTATATCGATGCAAGTTGTCTAGCTTATCTTCAGAATAATCTAAAACGGGTAAAATGGATGGAAGATATTAAATTTGTTGAGATCTATCTATTTTATGAGGCCAGTGTAAACTCAACCATGTATACTAGAGACAAGAAGATCAAACTAATCCAATATATCTATGAGGAAGCTACGAAGATCCTTCTAGCTGACTGAATAAAAGTCATAAGTCACTCTAGCTGTTGCAACTACAAAAAAAAATAGATATCTTGAACTCCCTCAAAAATATAGATTCCTAGATATCTACTCTCCGAATCCAAGTTACTTTATAAAGGATGTATCAGAGTGTCATGCTTAGATTACAGCAGGGAATCCTTTTTTGGAAGAAAATAAGATGAGCCTACGAGCTATCTAACTTATGTATTTCTTTCCATCTGATTAGCTTGTACATCCATTGTAATAAAGATTAATTGATACTTTATCAATCAGAGAAATAATGCAACCTTATTTTCCCTTGAAACCTCTGAAATTTGAGCTTAACTTTCACAATGGGAAGAGAGTTTTATTTGAAAATTGTTTCAATAAACTAAGTGAGAAATAATTTCACTATCGAACTCTAATATTGACACCAAATAAATTTTGTAAAATTTAACTTGCAAATTGTTGAAAATTTCCCAAAATTTGTACCTACAATAACTTGCAAATTGTTGAAAATTTCCCAGAATTTTGCACCCAAAATAAACCCTAATGAAGCTCAAGAGAAAATGAATATTTGAAGCAAGTCAAACCTTTAGAATTTGATGGGAAATGAGAGAATATGAAAGTTGATGTGAAAATTTGGATCGAATCCATGGAAGATTATTTTATTGCTACTAGAACTGTCCTAGCCAACCAAGCCATGATAGCTAAGCTAAAATTAATTGGCGAAGCTCGACTTTGGTGGAAGCAGTGGTGTCAAGATTAAGGTATCCCTGAAAATTCCATGACTTGGGATTTGATAAAAGAAGCTACAAGAAAAATATATTTACCTCTAGCTTATCGCACCCAAAATATGAATAAGTTCTTTAATTTGAAGCAAATGGGACTAACCTTGGAAGCATACTACTCCAAGTTTGTTTCTCTTCTTAAATATGCACCCCCCATGGATACTATTCAACAAGTATCCAAGTTCTAAAATGGGCTAAATTATCCTTTGAACACTCTTTTGGAATCAATGCACCCAATAGAACTCTAAGATGCTTTGATTCAAGCTGCTCCTATTGTGCGGGAAGTACAATCAAAGTCTAACAATAATAAGTTATAGAGCTACAATAACTAGAAAAAAGGAGGATTCAAAGGTCAAATAAAAAGAACCAAGGCCAATTCTACCAAGGTCAAAAGAAAATTGTAAAATCCAATGCGATTGGAAATTTTGTTCCCACCCAAGGAAACAGGGATAGTCTTAGGTGCTTTCATTGTAATGAGCTAGGACATTTCAGGAGAGATTGTACAAAGCTTAGTGGAAACCATCGCCAAGGCCAATTTCGAGGTCAAGGTAGAGCTACCCAAGGTCGTAGTCAAGTAGCTATGGCAAGAGGAAGAACATAAAATGTTACCCTAAAAGATACTAATAGGGAGGAAGACTAGGCTATGGAAGAAGATATTGACAAAGCAACTGTTCATGCTACATTCCATAGGAAAGACCCAAATCGTCAATATTTGGTAATATAGACACTAACTAGTCATTGAGGTAAATCATTTAAAGTTTTGATTGACTGTGGAAGGATACACTCATTTATTTCACCCAAGTGTGCTAAGAAGTTAGGAATAGATACAATAAATGAATCAAAACTGCTTGTGGAATTAGCAAATTGAAAGGAAGTACTTTCTACATAGCAAATTGCCAAGGTAGAGTTTAGCCTAAGAGAAAATATTTCAAGTAGGAGGTTCAAAGTAATGAACTTAGAAGCTAATGAATGTTTACTGAATGGATTAGCCGATACCCAATGATGCTCATATCCATTGTGGAAAAGATCAAGTCACATTTCAGGATTTGAACAATGAAATAACAACTACACAAGGTGAAACAAGAAAACCTCAATTTCAATTAGCAAAAGCTTCTCAAATTGTGAAAGGCTTGAAGAAAAGATTACATGTTTACTTGATCAAGCTTAACAAGGTAAATCAAGATGATCAGACAAAAGAAGAACCATCCTGGTTAAAAAATTACGCTGATATATTTCCTGAAGAGCTAATTGAGTTACCTACGGAAAGAGAAGTTGATCATGAGATCAAACTTGTTCAAAGAGCTGCTCCAATGGCAAAGAGACCTTACAAAATGTCTTTTCTTAAAGCCATCAAACTAAAAGAGCAACTCAAAAAATTGCTAAAACAAGGATATATTCGACCAAGTAGTTCACCATGGGGAGCCCCAGTATTATTCCAAAAGAAGAAAGATGGAACTCTTTGTCTTTGTATTGACTACGGAGGGCTAAACCAGGTAACAATAAAGAATAAGTACCTGATCTTGAGGATAGATGAGCTTCTTGATCATCTACAAGGAGCAAGGATATTTTCTAAGATTGATCTTTGGGACCTAATCAAAGTCAAGAATGAAGATATTCCTAAAACTGCCTTCAACACAAGATACGGTCATTTCGAATTCATTGTGAACATTGGATTGACAAATGCTCCAGCTACCTTCAATAGGTTAATGTAGGACATTTTCAGACCTCATCTCGATGACTTTGTTCTTATATTCTTTCATGACAACCTAACTTATTCTAAGGAGGAAGAAGATCATGAACCACATCTTCGCATTCTCCTAGAGACAATGAGAGTACACAAGTTCTATTGCCAAGAAGAACAAGTGTGCCTTCTTCAAAAGGAAGATTGAATACTTGGGATTCATAGTGTCTGCTGAAGGTATATCAATAGATCCTGCCAAGGTCAAAGATGTTCAAGATTGGCCACCCCCAATCACTATCAAGGAAGTGAGAAGTTTCCTAGGTCTAACAGGATGGTATAGGATATTCATCAGAAACTATGCCCAAATTGCAGCACCTCTTACAGACCCACTCAAAAAGCAAGTTGCCATTATTTGGATGCAGTCTAGCCTTGAACAACTAAAGCATAGTTTGGTATCTGCTCCTATCTTAAGGCTACCTGGCTTAAGCAAGAAATTTGAAGTTGCCATATATGCCAGCTCTCTTGCATTGGGATGCAATGTAGGAAGGTCATCCTATAGATTACTCTTCAAGAAAATTGAAAGCCCATGAAAAGAGATATGCTACTCATGACCTGGAGTTGTTAGTTGTGATTCACGCTCTCAAATTATGGAGACATTACTTTCTTGGAAATAATTTTTCCTTAGTCATTGATCATAGAAGTCTTAAGTGGATTTTTACTTAGCTTGATCTTAAGTTGCTGGAGTATGACTTTGAAATTAAGTTCAGATCTGGTAAAGAAAATGTAGTATCAAATGCCCTTAGCCGTAAAACCTTCCTTAATTCTCTTACCGCTGAAGAACCATCTAGGGCAGAAACTCTGGCTATAATGTTAATAATGCCAACTAATCCTATCATTGAGTTGACCAAGGATGAAGCAAATAAGGACCCACATTGTCAACAATTGTTTTCGGAAGTTCAAAATAAGAAACAAGATCCCAAACTTAAGACTACGTATCAAGAATTCTCTACAGATGAAGGGGAAGGACTTGTTTATTTCAGAATGAGACTATGCATTCCTTCAAGTCAGACCCTCAAGAGAAGGATACTTTGGGAAGCACATGACTCTCCTCTTTTAGGACACCCTAGATATGCAAAAACTCTTAATGATGTTAGGAAAAGCTAGTACTAGCAAAGACTCAAGGGCAATATACTTAAGTATGTAGCTGAATGTCTGAATTGCCAAAGGGTAAAATTTGAATGTGTCAAGTTACAAGGAAAACTCCAACCACTTGACATTCCCCAGATGAAATGGGAGTTTATTAGCCATATCCTTGATGATCAACAAGTTGTAATACCTAACCAAGGAGTCCTTGAGCTACAACGTGACAGAGTAATTGATCTAAGGGAGAGAAAATTGAGTAGAATTCTTAAAGAATACCTTGTCTAGTGGAAGGATTATCCTGAAGAAGATGCTACATGGATAGATGACAATGTTCTTTATAAACAATATGCACAGTTTCTCTCGAGATGAGGACATATCCATTTCTCTAAGGAGACGAGGATGTAATACTTCCACACAAAAAAAGTTAATTGGTTAGTTCAAAATTTAGTTAGTCAATTAATAAGTTAGTAAGGTTACTAGCTAAAGACTAACTAAAGTTAAAAAAATAACTAGCATTAATAACTAACTAGTATTTCTAAAAATTTAAATAAATTAATTACTTAAATCGAGGATCGTAACCCGATATTTTTTCTAAATTAACAAGGATTGTAGCCACCCATCACAGAAGTTACCACGTGAATGAGAGTTATGAGCCATATTAGTCACTAATGTTAATGTGTATAGTATGGATGGTCTAAAAATATTAGATTTTTGGACAACACTAGCATATTTAAGATATTATTTATTTTAAATATCCTAAAAAGATTTAGAAAATTTTAAAACAAGATGTCATGTAAAAAAAGTAAACAGTTTTTTCAACTACTTTTGAAAATTTAATGAAAAAAAGAATGATTGGTGAAATCGCGCATGTCACGATCGTAGTTTACATGCAATAAACAACACTTCAAACAGGGAGAAGAAGAAGCAGTGATCTGGAAGATTTCTAATCAGGTGCCTTAAGGTTTTACCCCCCTTTTGGAGCCAACGAAACCATCAGATTTGTGATTTGAGCATCAGATTGCATCTTAGAAGTTTCAAATTGCTAATTTTGCTAAGATCCCCTCCACAAAGAGCTCTTCTTTTCAGCCACAACCCATCTTCTCTTGTTTAGCTATAAATATGAGGCATAGAGAGCAGTTTAGAAAAGCATAAGGAAGCACAAGGAGACCCCGAGAGGCTGTGAGAGAGAGGTAGAGAGAGGGAGGTAGAAGGATACCCCTCCAAGAGACTATGAGAAGGAGCTTGAGAGGGAGAGAGAGGAGTTACCCCGAGAGGTTGCGAGGGAGAGAGTTAGCTCAATTTCTCCCTATCTCGGTCTTTGACTAAGCCATATTCTCTTACACTCTTCCATCTCAAATTCATTCCACCTTCTTTTTCTCTTGAATCCACTTGTGAAGGATGGCTCCAAAGCGAGGAGGTGGAAAAACCATGGGAACCACTGCAACTGGCCAAGACATGGGTATTTTTAGAGATACGGGAGTGCTTGAGATTGTCAGAGTTTACACTACTAATGGAACATCGGGTGTGGCAAATGCGAGCGCAGGGAAAGACCAAATTCCCAATGTCGTCATGCCAAACCAAGTTATTAATTACTATGTTATTATTTCGTAACATAATATAATTACACAAAATATTAGCTCTATATTTCACACTTACACAAATTGACAGTTCAATATAGAAATCATACTAGTACATGCGTAAACAATTAAATGCAATGAATTGTAGCTAGATTAATTGAGATTCTACATCGTAGAATCATGTTGAAGATAATTGCAAGAGGTTATTGCATATATGTCTTTATGCGCATTCGATATAGTTATGGTCAAATGCGACAAGGTTAAGTGAAGCTTAAAAAGTGAAACTCTATTTAAAGGATCTATAAGTCATCTCGTCAAGTTATGGGCACAATATATTTCTTTAAGGAATTTTGCTTATGTTGGGTAAGATAGCCCAAATGGAAAATTCATGCCTTGCTTAACATGTTGTGAGATATGTAGTCAACACTTCTTTATGGGGAGGAGAATCCTTATTAGAATGTAAGGTTACCTTGGGATAAGGTCTACCTTGGCTATGGAAGCTATGAATTGAACGATGGTGTGATTGTCATTGCATCATTTGATATACATTTGAAAGGATTGTTTGTGTTTACTAGAATCTAGATCTCTAATTAAAAATATTAACAATCAGGATAAAAGGAAGGATCGCGCTAGGCTACTCCCAAGCTAGGTGTGAGACCCTACTCCAAGGGGGTCATGGTTATTGCTTTGTAAGGCTTAGACCAACTCCGTTAGTGAAAGGTCTGTCAGGTGGCATAGTCTTGGGTACTAGCAAATGTGGGTGCCAGGGGGTCTCTGGCTGTAAATTCTGCATTGTTCCTAGAATCTGATGGGCCCCTTCATGACCTAGGATGGGATCTTGAAACCCTAAATACTAGTTACAAGGGTGGAATCTTGGTGGGCAGAATACCTTGTGGAATTCTGTGTATCTTCTACAAGGTTGGAAAGATATAAATTGTAATAAGCTTCCAATATAATAAAGAAGTTTATTTTATTCAAGGATTGTTTGAATTGTATGCATGTCTGTGAGATAAATTACATGAAGGAACATGCAATTTAATAGACTAATTAAGGAAGTTGGTTGTATATGTTCCAATAAATGTGCTGTAGGTAATTAAAAAACTAAAGATAATTCCGTCATCAAAGGAAAGTGAGTGGGCGTAACCCTTGATGGGTCCATCCAATGGTAGGGTGGTCTCGGTTAGTGGGGAGCTTTTCTAAATCGGCAATAGAAATAGAAAGACAATTAATTGACTAACTAGTCATTAGGTAGAATCAACTTGCATTCTTTTAGGGGATAGGAATGGGATTTTGCCTTATGGGTAGGAGGATTGACGTACCACACTCCCTTCCATCTCCCATTCTCTTTGAACCATGTGCAATGGCAAGTCCGCTTCAAATCAAGTAATCCTATTGAAGTGGGAACTCAAAATTACTGATGTTAGTTGGCTATTAGGAGACTGATTTGATTTTAGGAACCCAAAAATTCAAGTTTGATCCTAGTGGGTTCACGGCTAGAACTATCTCGTTGCGAAGTAGACTCAATAGGGCCTAAGTGACAAACCTCATGATGTTCCAAGGGAGTGTCGGGTGGCATCATTTTTGGAAAACCTACTGATGGACTACTAAAAGGTATGCCGTGGATTGAGTCTAGCAGACACCCCAGGAATGCCAAAACAGGGCAGCACTTGACATTTTCTATTTAATGCTTCTTGGCATTTCCTGCTTGATGCCTATTAATGTCCGATGATGCATGGATGTTATGGGATGCTATGTCTATGCTTTGGGACTAATTTGGAGCAGATTTGAGCACCATTTGAGCTTCATTGAGCAGTAAATTGCTTGTTATAATACAGTGGGCTGAAGCTAATTTACTTGGTGTATGCGTTGGTTCATGGATACGGGGTGCTTATTGGAGGTTTGAATGATCACACCGATGTATTTGGAGGTTGTAAAATGCTTCTTCTTGGTTTCGGAATACTTTTGAGCTTGGTTTAGGCTCCGACTTGGTCATTCTTCACTGGCATTTAGCTTCAGTTGGCATGCTTTGGACCGGTCTATGCCTATTGTCACTGCTTGACATTTAGGCTTCTTGCATTTATACTTTGGTCAGATATGTATGCCACTTGGTTTGCCCATGCATGATAGTTACTTGGAGCTTCATCTTTAGATGTATTTGAGAATTTTGGATCTACTGGGCATTACATTTGGTTGTTAGTTACATGCTCTTTGAATGATTTCAGGCTTATGCTTTCCGAGTCCGAGATAGCTTGGGATTTATGCTCCAGAAGTTTTCTATTGGGATTTGGCATGTCTGATGCTATGTATTTGATGGATTAGAGTGCGATCGCTTGCTCTCTTTGCATCTGAATTTACTTCCAGTGGGAACCTCTTGGTAAATTTGGATATACACTGAGTCTTATTTACACTTGAGCTTGAGCTTGTGGGACAATTACATGCATTTTCTAAATGTGTGATTGATTTGGTGATATTCAAAGGTTGGAGTTTATATCAAATGGATGTCAAGAATGACTTCTTACATGGTGAATTGCAAGAAGAGGCATATATAGAGTAGCTAATTGGTTATGAGGATTTAGAGCATCCCACATATATGTGTAGGTTAAAGAAGACACTCTATAGACTAAAGCCAGTACCTAGAGCATGGTTTGACAAGATCGGAGAGTATCTTGTCAAAATTGGCTTTTATGTTTTTTATATTGATCACTCACTTTATATGAGAAAGGGAGATGTAAGCTTCGTCATCATAGTTATTTATGATATGACAACATGTAAGCCTCTTGTTGGAGATGAGATAGAAGACCCTACCATGTTCACGAGGTTAGAAGGAAGTTTAATTTACATGACTATCACAAGGCTAGCAAACTTGAGTTATGATGTTGGCCTTGTCACTCAGTTTATGCATATGCCTAGAAAGCCTCATTTGGATGTAGCTAGATGCATATAGAGGTATGTGAGGTCCACTTTGCATTATGGACTTTTTTATAAGGTAGGTAAGAATATATAGGTGTTTGGATATACAAATTCAAATTGGGCTGGTAGATGTCTAACAAAAGATTTATCAACAAATTTATGTTTTACCTCAGTAAAGTAGCAGTTATTTGGAATAGTAAAGAACAATATATAGTTTCTTTATCGAGTACATAAGTTGAGTATAGAGGTGCTGCTATGGTAGTATGGGAGGTGGTATGGTTGCAAAAGTTATTGGGTGATTTAGATGTGTAGGAAGATGGTCTAGTTTTCATTTATTATGACAACATGAGAAACATACAGCTAGGTGCTAGGAATCCAATGTTCCATGACATGACAAAACACATGGAGGTGCATTACCACTTTGTGAGAGATAAAGTACTTACAAGAGACATTGACCTAGTATATGTCAGCACACAAGATCAGATAGCTAGCATTTTCACAAAGGAATTGGAAGCTTTAAAAGTTTCAAATCCTACTTGGAGTTGCATAGATATAGTTGAGCTTCAAGGGGAGTGTTGAGATGGCAAGCTCAATACTACATGCAGACATTTATCATAGAATGCCTAGCTAGATGGGTCCACATATCTACACTTAGCACATTGGTGACCATTATGTTCCTCACATGGCCATTGACTTATCACTTATTATATTTAGTTTATTGCATTTACTTACAACTAGCATAGTTATAGCGCTAGTCAATTAGTATAATGGTATACACTATTTTGACTTAGTAGGCTACTTTCCTTTATGTTCTATCTCATCTATACTTTGTATACATTGTACTGTGTGAGGAAGAAGAAGAAAAAACTAGTAAGAAAATATTTTGGCATCTATCTCTCTTCTTGTGTTCTTGAGTGAGCTTCCTCTTGTGTGTATGGTGTGTGTCTGGTGTAGCAACTCAAGCAAGTCCTTCCACCATGCAATGATTGACACACTTGAGTTGACATGTGTGAACTTGAGTGTATACACACTAACATGCATATGTGAACTTGTGTACATTAGTGTGTACTAGGACCTTGCAATTATATCAAAACCATCCGTTGACAACTTATAGTACCCTTGCACACCATAGTGCACTAGTTTCACCCTAATGTATTGGGCTTAGCACACTACATTAGTCCACTCACACTTGCACTTGCAAATGACTTCTTACTCTAGTTCACTACTATGTACTAGACTTTACCCATGTGTATGCACTAGTGCACTACCTTAACACACATAAATTCTGCACTATTCCATTTCTACACACAATCATACACATTCATTTTTACTTAACTTATACACATCGTTCACTTAATGTCAACTCAAATTCACTAAAGATCCTAAGTCCACAAATTATGCACAACACTCTGCCACTCCCACATGCACTCACAAGAGTCTTTCATCTCAATACTAACCCACACTTGCCATGTTTGCAAGGGAGGTTCAAAGGGAAGGGGAGGGAAGAAGGTGACATCTTGTAGTGCACTAGTTTACACTATAATATGTCACTAGTGGACTAGTGCACTGCAAGAAGGTTGCATCTTGTAATGCACTAGTGTGCACACATGTGCTTGCGTGCACTCATGTGCACATGTGTATAGTGGCACTTGCACTTAAGCACATCCACCTTTAGGCACATTTGCACTTGTGTACACTCATTGTTTACATAGCAACTTACACTAACCTCACACACACCTCATGCACTCATTGTTTGCACTTTTTTACACTCATTGTTTGTATAGAAACTTACACTAACCTCACATACACCTCGTTCACACTTTTTTTGCTTGAATTCAATTAAGATCCCAATTTCACAAACAAGTGCGCAACACCAAGTTTCCTCTATATGCAATTGCAAGAGTCTCTTTTGTCTCAAAACCCACCCGTTTCCACCCTATTTGCAAGGGAGAGTTAGAGGACAAGAGGAGGAAACAAGGTGACATCTTATAGTGCACTAGTGTGAACCCATGTGCTTACATGCATGTGTGTGCACATGTGTGATCTTGTGTGTGCTTGAATGCACATATACTTGCACTAGCACACAATTCCACCTTAATATCTAGCAACACATGAAAGTCTAACTTTCCATCCTAACTACACAACACAAGTACACTAGTGTACCACACCTATGGATAGTGCACACACACAAGCACACAAGCACTACTATAAACATGTATTAGTGCAATTGACTAGCATCAGCAAGACCTAGTACATTCACACGCACTAGCATGTTAGTGTACTAGTTTCACATCAACCCATACACACTAACCTTGTGCACATATCCCTTGCTCTCATGTAAACATATAGCGCATTTCCACATCCACTAATGCAATACACTAGTTGTGATACACACACACACACCTACACTTTAGCTTTGTCTTCTAAACCTTTTTAGTGCACCTATGCCCACCCATAACACATCTAATACACCAATACTCTAGTATGCTACTAGTTTACTCACCTCACATGCAACCCTTTCATGACACACTAGTACACTATGAGCACTTGCACACTAAGTATAGCCTTGATAAACTTAGTGCATACATGCACTAGAATCAACCCTACTTCTTGTGCATTGGATAGTCTAGTTATTCCCTTGAACATCCACTAATGCACTACACTAGTTGTGATACACACACACACACCTACACTTTAGCTTTGTCTTCTAAACCTTTCTAGTGCACCTATGCCCACCCATAACACATCTAATACACCAATACTCTAGTATGCTACTAGTTTACTCACCTCACATGCAACCCTTTCATGACACACTAGTACACTATGAGCACTTGCACACTAAGTATACCCTTGATAAACTTAGTGCATACATGCACTAGAATCAACCCTACTTCTTGTGCATTGGATAGTCTAGTTATTCCCTTGAGCAATTGCACTATTGAACACCCTTACATCCATTCCTAACATAGCACTTCATTTTAGTGCACTACCACAATGTGTTAGAGTACCCATCCTTCTGCTAGAGCCCCAAAAAACACTTTCTTTGTATCAATTTAAATCAAGCATCTTAGTGTACAACTCCCATATAAGCCACCTAGCACCCTACCTGGCATCATCTAACTACATTGTAGTTCCCACCCTTTCCCACCTAGTGCATGCATGCACTTATCTTCTACACTAGTGCACCATCTCCACCATTTTTCTTACATTAACTAATTCACACCTAGTGTGCACTCATCCATCCTAACTCACTTACATAGGCACATAATTGTACAAGCATAGTGGGCCCCATTGTGCACTACTTCTTGCATCTATTAGGGCATGTAGGCATGATACAACAATTTGCAAAGAGCCTCTTTCTTTGAAACCTTGGATTCCTATCTTGTCAAAGAGGGGAGCTCATAAGGGTATCATGGATAGATTATATATCTTGCCTGAACACTAAATGACCATACTAGTGCACACATAGACCCACTACCTTTTCACAACATGTAGTGAACACTTTCACCAATGTACAATGCATATCTTGCATCCAAATTAGCTAGACCAAGTACACTACACATTGCATATGTACACTAAGACACCTAATGTGTATCACTTATTGTTTCCTCATAGTAACATATAGTACCTTGTGTCACTTCCATCTCTTCTTCCTAGGAAACCTACACATCCAACACCACACAAGCACTCTAACCACTATTAGAAACAATGCATAATTAGCACACCCTCATGCATGAGACCTAGGACCCACATGTGTAAATGAGCTCTCATGTCATCACGATATTCTAGCTTAAGGACGTAAGTACACTAGCACATAAACATAATGAATGGAAAAGTCAAGTGCAATAATTGAGAAAGGGGACTCTCACTAGAAAAGAAAAAAGAAGTTAATAGGAAAAAACAAACTCTTGTGAAAGCTAGACCAAACAATGCTCAATCTAACACAACCACAATATTCAAAAAGTTAAGGTGTTATACCTTTCACACATTGTTTCATGAAAGAACCACAAATCTTAATGTAGCATCATACATTGAATCTCCTGTGGATTTATCACAATAAATCTCAAACATATTCTTCATAGAAACTATCCACGAACCAAAAGAACACAAAGGAATGATCAAATTTGAGTGGAATTCATCAGATAGTATTCACATTTCATCATCGACATAGTCTTTATAGTCTTTTTCTCAATCTCCCTCATAGTCTCAGTCATAGATACATTGTTTTTAAATAGAAAATTGGCTATCTCTCATATACTATCTCTCTCACATATGCTCTCTCTCAATAGTACATAAGAATAACCTAGAATAACCACAAATAATCCTCTCTTGGTCCTGGATACCACTCCCAAAATGTATGTTTTGTATGAAAGGTCACCAAAAATACTATACTGACCCTTAGGTACTCACTACTGTCACTGTAATCACTATAGTCTTTAGTTTAAGTCTTCATCAGCTACTACTTCTAGCTTCAAAGATCTTTCATTCATCTCTTTCCACGTTTGCAAAATATTATTGAGCTAAACATTCATCCAATAGAATACTTATAGAAGCAAACGAAACAAAATAGAAGATTCATAGAAGCTCTATAGAACACTTTCATAGAAGGTTAATAGAAGACATAATTATATAAAAACCATATAGCTCAAACCAAAATCAATTCTAACCATCCAACACTCTCAATAGTTTAAAAAACCATTCATTTGCAATCATAACCTCTAATAAAAAAGAAAATAGACCAAAATAGAAGCAAAACAGACCTAACAAAACTAAACAAACACATTACAAAACCAATCAATACATTGATAACCAGGAAATTTGTGTTAAATAAAGGCACAAAAATGTGCTAAACATGGAAACATCCTTTGCAAAATAACACTTTGCTTTTGTACCCTTTTGTCAAAATTTCAAATATGAAGCAATGTAAAATGAGTAGTCCAAAAGAGGCACACTATAAAATATTGCTAGGAAAAGGAAAGGTCAAACCCATTTGTCTCATTCCAAAAATTGAAAGGTCCTTAGACCTTAGCCAATATATGCAAATTTGAATTTTATAATTCAAGAAAGGAAAAGGAGGTGGTTGCAGCCGTGGGATTTGGGGAGGTGGGAGGTTGAGGTGGTTACACCCTCTCTCTTTCTTTATCTTCTTCTCTCACGGTTCATTTCTCCCTCTCTCATTTTGGCACAACACTTGCCTTCTTGTTCTTGCTTTCCTCTCTTGTACTTCATGCTCATTTTTAATGGAGAGTGAGGAAGAAGAAGAGGGTGAGGATGGTTCAGGTTTCTCAATTTCTTGTGTGCCTTCCTCTTGTGTGTTTTGAGGATATGGTTCTTGGTGAGAAGGAGAGTTTTCTTGCAGGTTTTCATGGCCAGCAATGTATTTGCAGCCTCTCTTAGCCGGTTCGTGGTTCATATTGTGCCGTGGCAGGGTGCTCTTCATTTGGTGCACTAGCCGGGAAAGAGGTGGCTATGGAGCTTGTAGAAAACATAGTTTTTGAGATTCAGCTATGGAAGGTTTCAAACAGTTTCTCTCTTTAGCAATGCATTCTCATTTTTGGAAGAAAGAAAGAAAAGATGATGTTGGAGAGCACGGTATCAACATTTTCTCTCCCCTTCTTGGCTACATCCTCAAGAATAATGGACTGGTTTTTTCTTGGAATCAAGAAGAAGAGGAAAGGATTTATGAAGAGGTAGAATCTTCTTGGGAATCCCTAAAACATATGTTCAAGAGAAGAAGATCAGTCGGCTAAATATATGCGGGCTCATGTGGCACATGAAGACTGTCCAACCATTGCATCACAATCTCCACACCTTCCATCCAGAATCCGCTGGCCAAATATTCCATTCGCCTCCACTATGGGACCTCCAAACAGTTCCACACTCACCTTCATCCACGCAATGCCATTCTGCCTCCTCCAATCCCCTCCATGCGGCAATTATCCTGGTCCATTTTGCAACATGGAGATGGGCGCCGTTGCCAAGAATCGTATCTGCCCAGCATTCCAATTCATGCGAATAGAGACATCTGCCCAACTGTGTCAACAACAGAGCTGCAATGAAGAAGAGAAGATTGGAAGCCACCATTGGTGTCGAAGATGCAGGGTGCACCTTGCACACCTCCTTCTACACGGCTGCCAATGCTGTATCCCAGCTTTACACATAGGCTTAGAACCCAGAACATCTTTTAGGCTGGCCAACGTCTCTGTCATCTCCTCTTTCCATACACAATGGATTGCAGTTCCAAATGTGAAGAGGAGCCCACACGTTCAGGCGGCGACATCCAACGTCATTATTTTTATAATAAAAAATCTCATCCACACAGCAAACGATTATCCAATATTATCCTCTCTCTTGATTCTGAATCCTTAAACCTTCAAAATGGAAAAACTGAAATTGAAACACTTTAACCCCTATAATACCCATTCATATGCAATGCTTATCTCAAAATGCCCTTCTTTGCCAAGGTCACCTTTCAAAACACACTAGGGTTTACTTCAGATTTTCTTTTCTTTTTGATATTCCTTTTTGTTTTAATAAACATACCTCTTCTTTTCCTCTTTTGAAAACCGAGTGGAGTACCTCATTTCCATATCTCTTGCGAGGGCGTGCTTATATGTGATATCTTTTTTGGGTTTTCTTCATGAGCCTTATGGTGTGGTTATCTTTAATTCTAACTTGAGTGTGATGTTGCTCTTGTGCACAAATTGCTAAAAAGCCCTATCTTTCGAGTATTTGCTTGAAGTTTTATTTGGCATGATTTTAACCCTAGGCTTCAATGTCCTACTTGTGATTCTATTTTGTGTGTTATTTCCCTCCTTATCCAATGACAATTCAAAGATGATGAAGAAAAATAAATCAAGACCGAAGATGGAAGATGAAGTTTTTCAAGGATCTAATCGTGGTTCTTCTTCAAATTTGTTCGTGGGGACGCTTCACACTTAAGCGTGGGAGGAATGATAACCAGGAAATTTGTGCAAATAAAGGCACAAAAATGTGCTAAACATGGAAACATCCTTTGCAAAATAACACTTTGCTTTTGTACCCTTTTGTCAAAATTTCAAATATGAAGCAATGTAAAATGAGTAGTCCAAAAGAGGCACACTATAAAAAATTGCTAGGAAAAGGAAAGGTCAAACCCTTTTGTTTCATTCCAAAAATTGAAAGGTCCTTAGACCTTAGCCGATGTATGCAAATTTGAATTTTATAACTCAAGAAAGGAAATGGAGGTGGTTGTAGCCGTGGGATTTGGGGAGGTGGGAGGTTGAGGTGGTTACACCCTCTCTCTTCCTTTATCTTCTTCTCTCACGGTTCATTTCTGTAATATTTCCGCATACCGCGTACCGTAAATATTAACTTACCGCACGCCGTGTAAACCCTGTGCAAGGGTATTCCCTACTTCCTAATTATTGGTAACCTCATCCACACCATGCACGCTCAAAAATGAGGCCTCCACGTCGAGAATTAAAGGCCGGGGTTGAAGACCGTAAAAGCCGCGAGGAAACAACCGCTTGGGAAGGGCAAATGGGATAAATTCAAGGCAAATTTTTTTAATTATTATCCCTTCCCCCAGCCGATGCATGGCTGGGGGAGAGGGAGTGTGGAGGGGGGATGGCCAAGGTGGAGTAAAAGTCGGACTGCATGAGGGGGAGTCCTCCACGTGTGTGGAGGCCCTCTTCCCCACCCCCCCCCCATGCCTATATAAACACCCCCTAGCTAGGGGGTGCCAGGGGGTGCTGAGGAGGTGCCAGACGTGAAGGGAGGAGGCCGGGCTGTGAGAAGGGGGAGGTCGCCGTGAAGCGCCACGCTGCCGCCAGTCCGCCAGTCCGCCATCGCTGCCGCCCAGACCGCCAAGCCATCTCAGGCCGCCGCCGCCACGCTGGATCACGACCCCCCCCCCCCACGTGGCTGCAGGAGTCCAGAAGCTTCTTAGAAGCTTCTAAGGAGGGGGCTTCCTTAAGCCCCCTTCCCACCACATTTCCCAAAGGCCCATTCATACCCCTCCCCGGGACTTTGAAGAGGGGAAGGTGAAGCCCGTAAGGACCCCCACTAGACCCATCGAAAAAGGCTTTTCGCAAAAAGACTTTAAAGCCCTTTTTCCGCAAGCGCCATCCCGCAAAGGAATCTTCCGCATACGAGGAAAAAGGCAAAAGTCGAAAGGCCGCATTCCGAGGCAAGTCAATTCGTAAACCACAAAGGCAAATCAGAAGCCGAATCTACGCCTACGATGGCCCCAAAAAGATCACAAGGTGCGACCGCGGGAGGTTCATCTCCGAGTATACAAGTGGATATCTCCCCGAGCCCTCAAGTCCAGGTTCTTTCGAGTTATTTTCGCATAAAGAAATGATTAGGCGCGCTTAGTTCATAAAGGGAATTGCATTTTTACGCTTAATTTTAATGCATGTGGAAATTGGAAAAAAATACATTTGATAAAGTATCTCTTGAAACATTAGGCAAGATTGAAATATGTCATGAATTTGAAACGAGTTATCCACCTTAGAAGACTAGTTGCATGTAGTTTTTTTTTTTTTTTTGGTACATTATCAAAGTAACGAGCCTAAACTTAGGGCAAAGAAATGGAATTTATAAGTGCATTCTCTTTCGTCCTAGACATGGTAGGAATAAGCGTGTGCCGCATGTTAGGTAACATCCTCCTCATAATGATTTCATGAGGAAAGGTTAACACCCATAAGATATTATCCGAAAAGAAATAATAGAGTACGAAAATGATCTTATGGACCTGCAAATAGCATGTAAAATGGAATGAGTTAACACTAGCTTTAGTTTGGTATAAACTTCGTTAACTACATTATAGCTAGGAGAATGTTGCGTATTGCATAGTCATCATGCGAAGACGTCATTCATCAGAAGCCGCATTTAGGAAAGGTTGCATGGTTCGTCAAAGCATAAGATTCGAAAGTATAGACTACAAGGTTGTAGGCATGATTAATAGGTCTTAGGAAAAGTTAGTATCCAGATTATCATGCATTTTTGCTACACCAAGGAAAGATAAAATTATCGTGAACCATGTGATGCGTAGAAGCAATAAATCGCATGTTTACGCGTATTGGTGTAGTTGTAACTATTGTTCTCCATTAGATTTAGTTTATTACCTTTAGAAGGTTCATCCTTGTCGCAATACAAGTATATTGAGTTGTCTAAGTAACCTAAAACACAAGGGATTCATATGGGCATGGCTCAGTCGATATGATAGGTATCCCAAGTGCTAAGTGCAATAAGAATTCGACCTAGTTTTACACTTGTTGCCAAGTCTAAACCCGCAAACCCAAAGATCTTACACACGTTCGCGAAATGTCGAATCAATTGGATGTTCATGCATAAAATGATCTAAGGTTTTATCCTAAGGATCATTTGTTCTAATGATGAAACTCCGACGGAGTTGCAAATTTCTAGGACCATGGGACAACATAATTAAGAATGGGTTGGAGGATACCCTAAACCCTGCTACTCGGCTAGAGGTAATTCCGTGGCCGGAGGACGCCATTCAATGGGTGGAATGATCCCGTGGAATGATGCAACACATGTGCAAAAAGGTTGCAACATCGTATAGACTTGAGATTTGTCCACAAGAGAGTTTTGTCATCTCTCAAAATGAGGTTGGCAAGTTATTGAAAGAATTTAACTTACAAGAGGATGAGTAATCATCCTGTTACTCACTTTTCTTGGGGGATAATTGCCAAGGAAAAGGAAAGTTAGGTATTTGCCTTGAAGCAAATGACCAGACAATAAACTAAAGCGACATGGTCGCTGGAACCTACCACAACAAAACCTAAAGTATTGGTAGGGTATGACCCTAACCCAAGAATGATAGGAATCTTGCCAAGTTGCAATTGATTCCGGATCGAATGCGGGTTGCATTCGGAGAAAAGGAGTCACTCCTTAACAGTTTGCCAGCTAAACAATCACTGGAAATTGATTGTGCTTGTAACAGTTTAGAAAGCACTGTTTGCATTGTTTGCTCAATGAACTAAAGGATGAGAATATATCTAAATACTTCAGGTTGAAGGCCTGAAGGGAGAGGCAGCTTCAGTTACCCTCGACTGCCTGCCTGACCCTAACCAAGGGGGTTGTTAGCCGCGCCGGGAACGTGGACCGAACCCGCCGCGAGAGGTCTCTCCGTTGAGTTCTACTTGGAGCAGGAGGACGCTTGGGTGCCAGGGGGGGCTCTGGCCGTAAATCCCTCGCCTTCCGGGTCCTGCACAAGAGGCTAACGTGACTCGGGATTGGATCTCGAGGCCCGCATACTAGTCTACGGGCGGAAGCTTGGATTAGTGATCCCTGGTGGATTACTGGATAGCCTTCGGGCGGATTATGAATACGCCTACGGGCGGGAACTCCTTGTATTTCAAAGATAAAAGGATAAAACGATAATAAAGAAGTTGTTTGGCATTGTTTTCTTTATGTCCTGTGATAAGATTACGTGAAGGAACCAGTGCATAACAGGGTTAATCAAAGAAGCTGTTTGTATATGTCAAACTAATGTGGTAGGTAATTACATAACTAAAACAAACCGAGGAAAGTGCGGAGGATGGACCATGGGTCCGTCCTATGGATGGGTGGTCCCGGTTAGCCGGGAACTTTTCTCAAAGTCTTCGACGAACAGAGGATGATCGTCATCTCCGAAACAAGTAACGAGAACGATGACTTAGAATTAACTATTACCTGATTCACGCTGTTTTAGGGGAACGGAATGGGACTATGCCTTATGGCAGAGAGGTCAAGCCTTGCATCCCTCTCGTTTCCCATTCTCCTTGAACCAAGTGCAGCGTGAATCCACTTCGGACCTGGCGTTTCTGCGTAAAGTAGTTCGCTCGGGTCTGACGCTAGTTGTTGCTAGCTATCGACCAAACAGGAAAACCCAAATTCAGGTCGATCCTAAGTGGGAACGGCCAGGATACTTCCGCTACGTGGCAGACGCGGGAAGACCTAGATCGCAAGTCCCGTAACATTCCATGGGAGTGCCGGGCGGAGCCTTCTAGACATCCTTCCCGATGGACTGCTAAGACGTGTCCGGGATGATTCTAGTGGACACGTTACAACTGGTATCAGAGCCGACTTACAATGGAATTGTTTTCATAAGATTTCATTAGAAGTGAAGTAAAGAAATTGTTCCTGTCCAAATATTTTCTCATCTTCAATACTGTCTTGCAGAATTACGAGGCGTGGAACAAGTTTTTAGTGTTCCGAGTCATGTTCATGACCGCGATGCATTCCACGAATTATCGACAAAGGGTTGAGATGATGAACATCCTAGACCGCATTTACAATCCATCACCTGTGTACATGGAACAGAGATGGATGGGTGTTTCAGGGATCTATTACATAACTGCCTATCGACCTACGTACCTTCAAATTAACTTGAAGAGAATCAAGTGGATGGAGGATTTGAAGATCGTAAAGCTATTCATCTTTGTTGAGGCTCACGCAAACGCGACTCTACAGGTTGGAGGTCGAAGGGTTAACCAGAATAAGTATGTGTACGGAGAAGTAATTCAAAGAATCCCTGCCGACCGAATCAAGGTTTTGGGACGTCATGAGAAGAATGGATATCAAAGGAAAAGATACCCTAATCTTCCAATGAACTACCGATTCCTGAAGATCGATGACCCCAATCCGTACTACTACTCAGTTCCTGTAGCTGAATGCAACAACATCTTATTCTCCTCGAATTAATGTATTAACTTGTTCCATCGGCCCAAGAAATAATTATACCATGAAAGGGCTATGCTGATATGAATGGAATAAAACTTTTTCCCGATTGTCTTGACTGTGAATATTGATAAAAGTAGTAAAGTGAATTGGTCACTTGGCTGAAGGAATACGTGGACGTAGTTCTGAAGAGTTAACAGAACTCCCGCTTTAAAGAGAAGTAGATCATGAGATCAAGCTAGTAATAGGAGCTGCGCCAATTGCGAAGAGACCCTATAGAATGTCTATATCGGAAGCTATTGAGTTGAAGGAACAACTCAAGCAACTGTTAAACCAAGGCTACATCCGGCCTAGCAATTCACCATGGGGAGCTCCAGTCCTATTCCAGAAAAAGAAAGATGGGACACTTCGACTATGTATTGATTACCGTGGGTTGAATCAATCAACAGTCAAGAACAAGTACCCTATTCCTAGAATAGATGAGCTTCTTGATCGCCTTCAAGGTGCAAATATCTTCTCCAAAATTGATCTCAGGTCAGGTTACTATCAAATCAGGATCAAGGATGAGGATATTCCAAAAACGGCCTTCAATACAAGATATGGGCACTTTGAATTCTTGGTTATGTCATTCGGGCTTACAAATGCACCTGCCACCTTCAATAGATTAATGCAGGATATTTTTAGACCATATCTTGATGACTTCGTGCTTGTCTTCTTCGATGACATTTTAGTCTATTCTAAACAGGAAGAAGATCATGAACCTCAACTACGGATTGTGTTGGAGACAATGAGGTCTCATAAGCTGTATGCAAAAATGAAGAAGTGTGCATTCTTCAAACGTCAGATTGAATATCTAGGATTCATAGTATCATCAGAAGGAATATCAGTAGATCCAGCCAAAGTCAGAGATGTGCTTGAATGGCCAATACCAGTATCTGTCAAAGAGATACGTAGTTTTCTTGGCTTGACAGGATGGTATAGGATCTTTATCAAAAATTATGCTTTGATTGCAGCACCTCTTACCGACTTATTAAAGAAGCAGACTTCTATTACATGGTCTACTCCCGAACAAAATAGCTTCGACCAATTGAAGCAATGTTTGGTATCAGCACCTATTCTGAAACTTCTGGATCTCAATAAGGAGTTCGAGGTAGTAACTGATGCCAACATTCTTGCATTGGGGTGTGTTCTTATGCAGGAATGTCATCCAGTAGCATATTCTTCAAGGAAATTGAAGAGTCACGAAAAGAATTATGCCACTCATGATCTGGAGTTATTAGCTGTCATCCATGCTCTAAAGATTTGGAGACACTATCTGTTGGGAAATAAGTTCACTCTAGTAACCGATCATAAGAGTCTCAAATGGATTTTTACCCAGAACGAGCTCAACATGAGGCAACGTCGATGGATTGAAGTATTGGAGGAATATGATTTTGAAATCAAGTATTGACCAGGGAAAGAGAATGTAGTTGCCGATGCACTCAGTCGCAAGGCATTCCTAAACTCCCTAATCTTGCAGAATCCATCAACGGCCAGATCTCTGGCTACAAAGGTATCTATGCCAAGCAACCCTATACTCGAATTGGCTAGAGAGGAAGCATGCCATGACTTGGCCTACCAAGCAATGATAAAAGAAATATCTACCAAGGTTTAGAATTTGAAGGTACAGGCCAAGTATCATGAATTTTCTGTTGACAATGGACTTATTTACTATAGAACAAGGCTATGTATACCAGCAAGCCAGTCACTTAAGCAAAAGATATTGTGGGAAGCTCATGACTCCCCTTTCGCAGGACATACAGGCTATGCAAAAACTCTTAATGCAGTCAGGAAGAGCTATTATTGGGAGAGACTCAAAGGTGACGTCCTCAAATATGTCACCGAATGTTTGTCTTGCCAACGTATCAAGGCTGAGCATGTCATGATGCCAGGAAAGTTACAACCACTTGACATTCCCCAAATGAAATGGGAATTCATCAGTATGGACTTTGTGGTGGGCTTACCCCAAGTCCAAGAAGGATACAACTCCATTATGGTTGTAGTTGACATGCTTACTAAGGTTGCACACCTGATTCCAGTAGAAGGATCATTAGCGATCGAGATTCTCTTTTCACTTCACACTTCTGGAAAGCTATCTTTGAAGCTATTGGAACTCAACTCTGTTTTAGCACTGCCTACCATCCCCAAACAGATGGACAAACAGAGCGAGTAAATCAAATCATTGAGGATATGCTTAGGGCTTACTGCTGTCGAGAGCCAAAGAGATGGATTCAATACTTGCCGTTAGTAGAATTTGCTTACAATGCTTCTTACCAGCAGAGCATTCAAATGACCCCTTTTCAGGCATTGTATGGTCATGATTGTCGAAGTCCCCTAAATTTTTCGGATCCTACCCTAAGAGTGGAAGCTTCAAGACAAATGTTGGAGGACATGGATGACCAAATAAAGTCAATAAGACAAGACATACAAGCAGCCAAAGATAGACAAAAGGCATATGCGGATTTGAAACGCCAAGAGAGGGTCTTTGGAGAAGGGGACATGGTTTTCATACGGGTACGCCCCAAGAGAAGCTCTTTATCTCTAGGTGAATGCAAGAAGCTAAGTCCAAGGTATTGTGGTCTGTATAAAATCCTCAAATGCCTAGGACCCAATGCTTATAAATTGCAACTTCCTGATAACCTAAAAGTTCACAATGTATTCCATATTAGTCTCTTAAAGAAGTATGTACCCAACCCAAATCATGTACTTGATGACCAACAAATTGTAATGCCTAGTCAAGGAGTCCTTGAACTAAGACCGGAAAAGATTTTAGATGTCAGGGAGAGACAGTTGAGATCTAGAACCTTGAAAGAATGCCTCGTCCAGTGGAAAGATTATCCCGAAGAGGATGCTACCTGGATGGATGAAAGCTCTCCCAATCTTCAATATCCCCAGTTTACCTCGAGATGAGGACATCTCGATTCTCCTAAGGGGGAGAGAATGTAATATTTCCGCGTACCGCGTACCGTAAATATTAACTTACCGCACGCCGTGTAAACCCTGTGCAAGGGTATTCCCTACTTCGTAATTATTGGTAACCTCATCCACACCATGCACGCTCAAAAATGAGGCCTCCACGTCGAGAATTAAAGGCCGGGGTTGAAGACCGTAAAAGCCGCGAGGAAACAACCGCTTGGGAAGGGCAAATGGGATAAATTCAAGGCAAATTTTTTTAATTATTATCCCTTCCCCCAGCCGATGCATGGCTGGGGGAGAGGGAGTGTGGAGGGGGGATGGCCAAGGTGGAGTAAAAGTCGGACTGCATGAGGGGGAGTCCTCCACGTGTGTGGAGGCCCTCTTCCCCACCCCCCCCCATGCCTATATAAACACCCCCTAGCTAGGGGGTGCCAGGGGGTGCTGAGGAGGTGCCGGACGTGAACGGAGGAGGCCGGGATGTGAGAAGGGGGAGGTCATCGTGAAGCGCCACGCTGCCGCCAGTCCGCCATCGCTGCCGCCCAGACCGCCAAGCCATCTCAGGCCGCCGCCGCCACGCTGGATCACGACCCCCCCCCCCCCCCCACGTGGCTGCAGGAGTCCAGAAGCTTCTTAGAAGCTTCTTAGAAGCTTCTAAGGAGGGGGCTTCCTTAAGCCCCCTTCCCACCACATTTCCCAAAGGCCCATTCATACCCCTCCCCGGGACTTTGAAGAGGGGAAGGTGAAGCCCGTAAGGACCCCCACTAGACCCATCGAAAAAGGCTTTTCGCAAAAAGACTTTAAAGCCCTTTTTCCGCAAGCGCCATCCCGCAAAGGAATCTTCCGCATACGAGGAAAAAGGCAAAAGTCGGAAGGCCGCATTCCGAGGCAAGTCAATTCGTAAACCACAAAGGCAAATCAGAAGCCGAATCTACACCTACGATGGCCCCAAAAAGATCACAAGGTGCGACCGCGGGAGGTTCATCTCCGAGTATACAAGTGGATATCTCCCCGAGCCCTCAAGTCCAGGTTCTTTCGAGTTATTTTCGCATAAAGAAATGATTAGGCGCGCTTAGTTCATAAAGGGAATTGCATTTTTACGCTTAATTTTAATGCATGTGGAAATTGGAAAAAAATACATTTGATAAAGTATCTCTTGAAACATTAGGCAAGATTGAAATATGTCATGAATTTGAAACGAGTTATCCACCTTAGAAGACTAGTTGCATGTAGTTTTTTTTTTTTTTTTTGGTACATTATCAAAGTAATGAGCCTAAACTTAGGGCAAAGAAATGGAATTTATAAGTGCATTCTCTTTCGTCCTAGACATGGTAGGAATAAGCGTGTGCCGCATGTTAGGTAACATCCTCCTCGTAATGATTTCATGAGGAAAGGTTAACACCCATAAGATATTATCCGAAAAGAAATAATAGAGTACGAAAATGATCTTATGGACCTGCAAATAGCATGTAAAATGGAATGAGTTAACACTAGCTTTAGTTTGGTATAAACTTCGTTAACTACATTATAGCTAGGAGAATGTTGCGTATTGCATAGTCATCATGCGAAGACGTCATTCATCAGAAGCCGCATTTAGGAAAGGTTGCATGGTTCGTCAAAGCATAAGATTCGAAAGTATAGACTACAAGGTTGTAGGCATGATTAATAGGTCTTAGGAAAAGTTAGTATCCAGATTATCATGCATTTTTGCTACACCAAGGAAAGATAAAATTATCGCGAACCATGTGATGCGTAGAAGCAATAAATCGCATGTTTACGCGTATTGGTGTAGTTGTAACTATTGTTCTCCATTAGATTTAGTTTATTACCTTTAGAAGGTTCATCCTTGTCGCAATACAAGTATATTGAGTTGTCTAAGTAACCTAAAACACAAGGGATTCATATGGGCATGGCTCAGTCGATATGATAGGTATCCCAAGTGCCAAGTGCAATAAGAATTCGACCTAGTTTTACACTTGTTGCCAAGTCTAAACCCGCAAACCCAAAGATCTTACACACGTTCACGAAATGTCGAATCAATTGGATGTTCATGCATAAAATGATCTAAGGTTTTATCCTAAGGATCATTTGTTCTAATGATGAAACTCCGACGGAGTTGCAAATTTCTAGGACCATGGGACAACATAATTAGGAATGGGTTGGAGGATACCCTAAACCCTGCTACTCGGCTAGAGGTAATTCCGTGGCCGGAGGACGCCATTCAATGGGTGGAATGATCCCGTGGAATGATGCAACACATGTGCAAAAAGGTTGCAACATCGTATAGACTTGAGATTTGTCCACAAGAGAGTTTTGTCATCTCTCAAAATGAGGTTGGCAAGTTATTGAAAGAATTTAACTTACAAGAGGATGAGTAATCATCCTGTTACTCACTTTTCTTGGGGGATAATTGCCAAGGAAAAGGAAAGTTAGGTATTTGCCTTGAAGCAAATGACCAGACAATAAACTAAAGCGACATGGTCACTGGAACCTACCACAACAAAACCTAAAGTATTGGTAGGGTATGACCCTAACCCAAGAATGATAGGAATCTTGCCAAGTTGCAATTGATTCCGGATCGAATGCGGGTTACATTCGGAGAAAAGGAGTCACTCCTTAACAGTTTGCCAGCTAAACGATCACTGGAAATTGATTGTGCTTGTAACAGTTTAGAAAGCACTGTTTGCATTGTTTGCTCAATGAACTAAAGGATGAGAATATATCTAAATACTTCAGGTTGAAGGCCGGAAGGGAGAGGCAGCTTCAGTTACCCCCGACTGCCTGCCTGACCCTAACCAAGGGGGTTGTTAGCCGCGCCGGGAACGTGGACCGAACCCGCTGCGAGAGGTCTCTCCGTTGAGTTCTACTTGGAGCAGGAGGACGCTTGGGTGCCAGGGGGGGCTCTGGCCGTAAATCCCTCGCCTTCCGGGTCCTGCACAAGAGGCTAACGTGACTCGGGATTGGATCTCGAGGCCCGCATACTAGTCTACGGGCGGAAGCTTGGATTAGTGATCCCTGGTGGATTACTGGATAGCCTTCGGGCGGATTATGAATATGCCTACGGGCGGGAACTCCTTGTATTTCAAAGATAAAAGGATAAAACGATAATAAAGAAGTTGTTTGGCATTGTTTTCTTTATGTCCTGTGATAAGATTACGTGAAGGAACCAGTGCATAACAGGGTTAATCAAAGAAGCTGTTTGTATATGTCAAACTAATGTGGTAGGTAATTACATAACTAAAACAAACCGAGGAAAGTGCGGAGGATGGACCATGGGTCCGTCCTATGGATGGGTGGTCCCGGTTAGCCGGGAACTTTTCTCAAAGTCTTCGACGAACAGAGGATGATCGTCATCTCCGAAACAAGTAATGAGAACGATGACTTAGAATTAACTATTACCCGATTCATGTTGTTTTAGGGGAACGGAATGGGACTATGCCTTATGGCAGAGAGGTCAAGCCTTGCATCCCTCTCGTTTCCCATTCTCCTTGAACCAAGTGCAGCGTGTGAGAGCGGAATTTAGGTGACGGGAAGTGCTTAAAAATAGCTAAAAATTATGAATATCAAGGGAAAAATATTCACTGTCAAAGGCGGCGGCTCGATCTAGGACGATTTTAAGCGCCAAAGTGCTTTAAAGGCGCCCGAGCGACACTTGGTGATTTTTCATAATTTTTCAGACAGTCGTGCGGGTTGACACAAGCTACTGGCCAATGCGGGATGCTAAGTCGGACGCCCAGGATTTTTCAGAGCTCGATTCCGAGTCCGGACGGGGGAAAGGCCACAAACCGGTCAAGATTTGAAAAGGTGGACCAAAGTTTGGCCAAAATGGGCAAGTGACCCTTGGGAGCCCAAATTTAAATGTCACATGAAAGTTTGGGAGAGAAGAGATGCAACAAATCGTGGGAAGGAAACGTGAGCAGATGGCGCCGAAATTCACGCCATGATGTTGATCATGCTTCTCCCTGCCTGCAAACAACCCCCCTGTTTGACAATGGCCCCTCATTCCCCTCCATATCCTGACTCTATCGCCACCCTTCGCCCGTCGAATGATGGCCTGGTTTGAAATTTCTGATTCTAGTCTTTCTCTCTCCTCCCTCTCTCTCTTCTAAAGACAAGATCATGTGGGGAGAAGAACAAAGAAGAAAGAATGATGGAGGCTTGTCCGGCATGGACCGGATTGCTCCACGGGCTGAGAATGGTGATTTGTGATGTTGCTGGACATGAAGTGTTGCTGTTTTCCAAATCTACAGCCATGGACACAAAACCCGAAACACGCGTTTAAGCGGTAAACCAAAAAATTACAAAGAAAATTTAGTGTTTTATGCTTTTGATTGATGGAATGCCGTTCATAAGGACTAAGATTTGATTATGCTGCTGATTCTTCTGAGTTCTTACTGTTTATAACCAGAAATTATGAAAAACATGCATTTCATGTCTCGAAATAATGTCAAGAAACCCGAAAACGTATGAAAAATGGGGAAAAAACAAGGGTTTTGGGCATATAAATGGGGAAAATCGTCGGTACACATCAACTAATCTTTCAATTTTGTTGCAAATGAACTAAGGGCCATAGCCCACAAACTGGTTTTCATTTTCAGCAATTTAAAAAATACAAGAAAATGAAGAAAATGGGGGAAAATGATAAAAAAACCATGAAAAATAGGGGAAAAATACATTTGGGGCTACGAAAAATATAGAAAAATAGGATTTATGTTTGTTGATGTATAGCAAGGCTGGGGCATGAAGTTATGCTTCAGTTCAGCCTTGTTTATATGTTTTGGTGCGGGTTTCCTTCCTTTCTCCACATAAAATGACAAGGAAACCCTAAAAGAAATGAATGCAATGATGCACTATCAACGGGGAAGGGTAGAGTTGTGGGAAAAATGGTTAAATGCCGCTGAGCATGAGGAATAATTTGCTGATTTTATATGCATTGCATTTAGGACGGAATAATAATGATAAAAATTAAAACCTAGTAGCACGAAGCTCACTTCGGTGCTAGGTGTTGCAGCGAAGCACAAAGCGGTTAGAAAGAAAAGCATGAAAGAGATGTTTTGCACTTGCACGCTGCTGGTTTTTTAAAATGTTTGAGCACTAGGCATCCACCTCTTGGCATGATCATTTAGAGGAAATTAAAAGTATCAGAGTTAGCTCCTGGATATGCATAGCAATTGTTTTCAGTAGGCCTTTGACCCACCGTTGAGAGCGTGAGGTTCCTATGCTGTAGGATAGACGAGGGTTAAAGGGGAAGTCAAGTAAGGACAATGGTACATTCCTGGATACGTTTATTTGGTACCTTGAGTGATGTTTGTGCGAAATGTCTAAATGTTGAGCGACGCATCGAGGGGCCAATCCCCAAGGTGTAGGAGAGTCGCAGAGGGTTGACGGCATTCAGCCGTAGGAGGAACCCCATGTGTATGTGATTTGAGCCTATTTGGCTATGTGACAGGGACTCCCTCTGAGGAGTAATATTGGGTTAGGATCAGTTGGACTACAACGTATTACAAACGCAATGTTTAGGAAGGCAGAGATTTTGATAGACGCTCCTGGCCGCGAGGCCGAGGGGTTGTCTTGTGCGTAGTGACGAGGTCCGGCTAGTGCATGAGCCAGTGCCGGCCCGTTTTTAGGTCCATCAGTGGTGCGTCTGCCGGGAGCTGCTTAAAAGTGGCGGTTCTCGAATCCTGGTTGTTTAAGGACCAACTAGTAGTTTATGCCAGAGGATACTGAGCTTGATCCGTTATTTAGTGATAAGCATCGTCTAGTAGAAATCCAAAAGCAAGAAAGAGACGAAAGAGCTAGGCGACGTGCTGAAATCTTTAGGAGATATTCCCCTAAGCGTAGCGGTGCTGAACCCTTACGAGGGAGTGGATCTAGTGGTCTTAGGACCCCAAGCAGTAAGTTAGGAGAAGGTGGAAGCTCTAGTGCTCCCCTTCCTTCTATAAGCCAGTCCACGTCAAGTACGGGAGGTGTAACCCCACCGGTCTTTATTCCTAGTGCAAATCCAATCCGCGTCATGGCGCAGCCTATTGCAATTCCAGCAGGAACGACGGATTTGCCGGCTCTAGGTTACCCGCTACCCATTTTTAATGGGCTAGTTGAGGAAGATGCGGAACTCCACATTAGGGAGTTTCAAAAGCTGATGTTTAACTGTCGCATTCAAGAGGAAGGACACTTAATGATGTTCTTCAACATGACTCTCAAAGGAAGAGCCGCTATATGGTATCATGGTTTAGAAGCCGGAACCATATTGAACATTGATGCATTTTATGGAGCTTTTCGAAGGGAGTTTGCCCCTGAAAGGGGTGGGCAATATTGGTTGTGTGTACTCAACGTGACCCGCCAAGATCCACACGAGGATATTCGTGCTTATGCGAAGAAGATAAAAGAGGTCTTCCGTAAGTTGGACACCTCTATTCCTATCCCCGCAGCTGCCCAATTGCAATATTTCCTACATGGGTTGGACTTCAATATCCAATTGCAGTTGAGTAGTGTCCCCTTGGGGGATATAGATACTGCCATTACACGAGCACAAGAGGTGGAATCCCGACTACAAGTAGCCTATGCTTCCCGAGGCAATTCGAATATGGGTTTAGTATTGGGAAACAATATGGCAATGGCCAATGGCAGTAGTGGCCAAGGGATAGCGATGGCTAACCCTAATGGGAGAGGGAACATGATGCAGAATGTCCCTTTACTACCAGCTCCCCCTAGCATGTCGATGCCGACGGGCAGTCAAATGGCTCCAAATGGTGGAGGCCAGGCGGTCAATTCTAATACCATGCCTGTGACTCAACAGCCTGTGCCTAATCGAATTGTTAGGCCGATGGAGCGACATGGTAATGACCAAGGCTATGAGTCGAGTTCTTCCAATGTTCTTGGCGAGGTTAAGGACATGATGAAGCATTATACCGACATGATTACGGAGCAGTATCGACAAATAGCCGTTGATGTCAACTTCCTTAAAAAACAACAAAATTTGATAGGAAGTAGATACCCAGAGGAGGGTGCACCATCAAGGTTTAGTTGCAAATGGTGTGATGGGCAGCACTATCCACGAAATTGCCCAAATGTTAAGTGCGACATTTGTGGAAAATCCGGCCATCTAGCAGCTACTTGCTGGAGTAAGATCAGTTCTCTCCAACGTGGTAGTCGGCAACCAGGGCCTGTTAATCATCGTGCTCAAGGAAATGATTCCCAGCCAGAAAATGGGCCTAAACAAATACTTCAACGACCAAAGACTACAGTAGAAGAGCTACCAAGTGGTAGTGGGGTTAGTTTGATTGAGGCTGTACGCGTTAATGATGCTGAAACCTCTAATCTACGAGCTGTCCTTACAAGAGGTAAAAAGGGTAGAGAAGCCGACATGGATAAGCCTGTCGACGGAAACCCTAAACAAGGCGACAAAGGAACGCAAGTTTTGGACCATGCCCTAGAAGGGGGACCTTTGAAGGCCGTAGAAAGTAAAGCCGATAAGGAAGCACCAAAGAAGAAGGTGAAAGTTAAGAAAGAGGCAATAAAGCCAGTTCAGCGACCTAAAGAGCGGATGATTTGGCGTGAAAAGCGAGCTCTATCGAACTATCATGAATTCGATTTGGCGGGCTCTCTTTGCGAAGTCAAACCGGATGTGAACCTTTTGCAGCTTATTAAGCTTTCCCCAGGAGTACGCAAGGAATTTAGAAAGATCCTACGTACCGGGTATATCGTAGAACCTTTGGGTATTGCGCGAGTTGGCAATGACTGGTTCGAGCATGCTGAGAAGCATTGCCCAAGGGTTGCAGCCTATGTCGATGGGATATTAGTAGATTATGCCATTGTCGACACAGGATCATCTGTTAACATTATGAGTTCTGAACTGATGGAAAGGTTGGGTCTTGCGATTCAGAAAGATACCTCCACAATTCTCAGAATGGCAGATGATAGTTTGAGACAGCCAGAAGGCTGCATTACTAAGGTCCATGTTACTGTTGCAAATGTAGAATGCATGTTGGATTTTAGGGTGATTCGTTTTGCAGGGCGGCCAAGTTACCAAGTATTACTTGGACGACCTTGGATCTTGCAAGCGGATTGCCAAGTGGATATACCCGCCGGTCGATTGATATTCGGCAGAGGTGCTCAGCGTGTGGTGGTTGATGCTTATCCTGAGTCCCCGCAGAGTGAGAGGGCTCCTCTATCTTCTACAGAATTGGAGACATTAGAAGATTCATCTGTTAGTGAGGCATCATCGAGTGATGAGTCCAAAGAGGGATCCACCACGGAGGACATCTATCAGATCACTTTGAACGAGCCGATAGAGGCCCAAGATCGTATAAGAGATGCAGATGTTATCGAGCTAGACCTTGGTACGCTTGATGATTCGCGGCCAATCAAATTAGGCTCTATGCTCAGCTCAGCAGAAAGGGAGGACTATGTGGCCTTGATCCAGGAATTCCGTGATATCTTTGCCTGGAGTTATGATGAGTTGAGAGGCATCCCTCCCAGTCTTGCTGTTCATACAATTCCGTTGAAAGAGGGCAGTCGTCCTGTACGGCAGAAAGTAAGGCGTATGCCTTTCGAATTGAGGGACGGGCTGTTTGAAGAGTTACAGAAGCTTCGAAAAGCGGGTTTGATTTTTCGTGTGCAACACACGGAATGGTGTTCGCCAGTTGTGATTAGAAAGAAGAAGAATAATCAGATCCGTTTATGTGTAGACTTTAGGGAGCTGAATAAGCAGACCGTTAAGGACTACTACCCATTACCATTTATTGACCAGATTTTGGATCAATTAGCGGGTAGGGAGATATATTCGTTTATGGATTGCTTTGCAGGATATAACCAAATGGCAATTGCAGAAGAGGACAAGTTGAAAACAACTTTTATCACTGTATTTGGCACTTTTGCTTACCACGTGATGGCTTTTGGTTTATGCAATGCGCCTGGTTCGTGGCAACGAACAGCCGATAAGACATTCGGTGACATATCCCCTGACGAGTTGAGGGTGTTTATTGATGACTTAGGGGCTGCCACCGTGAGAGAAAGGTAGTTGATCATTTTGAGAAAATGCTTTGAGCGCTGTAGACAATTCTGCATCGCCTTAAACCCACGGAAGTGCGCTTTTGGAGTACCTTATGGGCTATTGCTGGGCCATGTGGTCAGTTCAGTAGGAATTGCGACAGACCCCGAAAAGGTCAAAGTTATAATTGCCATGGGTCCACCACGCACTCCGAAAGAAGTTCATAGCTTTCTGTCTTCGGTTGGTTACTACCGTAGATTCATTAATGCCTTAGCAGAAAGAACGTTACCGCTTACAAATTTATTGTCCTTTAGCTGTTCGTTTGTGTGGGGTGACCCTTGTAAGGTAGCATTCGAGGATGTGAAACAAGAGCTAGCAAGAGCGCCCGTTTTAAAAGCACCTAAAAGAGGTGAGGTGTTCTATATATTTTCAGCAGCCACCATGTATAGTATCAGCTGCTATTTAGCCCAATTTTGGGAAGAGAAGTGGTACCACCCGATTGCTTTTGCTAGTCGGAAGCTGGGGGTATCCGAAATAAATTACACCTACATGGAGAAATTATGTCTAGCAATGGTCTTTGGGACCAAGAAGTTCAGGCATTACATTCTCTATGAGAAAGTCGTGCTTTATACGAAGGCGGAGGGACTTCGACTATTGATGAATAAGTTACAGCCGCCTGATCGTTTAGCGAAGTGGTTGATCACTTTGCAGGAATTTGATTATGAAATCAAGAGTAAGCCACCAAGGTTGCAAGGCATCGTGGAATGTCTAGTGGACTTTGGGGAGCCGAAAGAATCTGTGGCTGAAGGTAGTGACATGGAGATGATATTTAAAATAGATACGGCATCTATTCCCTCCTGGTATGCTGCAATAACGCATTATTTATCAACGGGAGAGGCGGGATCCGAGTTATCTAAGGCTGAGAAACGGAAAATTAAGCAGCAAGCGTTAAAGTTTACCTTGATCGCAGGTACATTATATCGGCAAGGGGTTGATGACATCTATCGCCGATGTGTGACGCCTGACGAGGTGCCGTTCATTTTGGAAGAGTGCCATGATTCTGCTTGCGGTGGCCATTTTGCTGGACGGCTTACAGCACAGAAAGCTTTGAGAGCAGGTTATTGGTGGCCTGCCATCTTCCAGGATGCGTTTGCGTATGTTAAGAGATGCGATATTTGCCAACGACATGATAGTCAAGAGAATAGGAAACGACCACTCACCCCTATTATGGCGATACTTCCATTTGAGAAGTGGGGAATAGACTTTGTGGGTCCTATTACTCCGTCATCGACTACGCAAAAGAGGTACTTCATTGTAGCAACTGACTACTTCACAAAGTGGTCAGAAGCACGTGCAACAAGGAAAGATGATGCTAAAGAAACTGCTAGTTTCCTTTTAGAGCAGATAATATGCCGGTTTGGTCCGCCGAAAGAATTAGTGTCGGACCGCGGAACCCATTTCCTGAATAAGGTGATCAAAGGTTTGACAGAGTTGTGGAACATCAAGCATAACAAGACAACCCCATATAATCCGCAAGCCAATGGGCAAGTCGAAAGCACCAACAAGCAGCTTGTGGGCATCCTGTCCAAAATTGTGTCGGAAAAGAAACGGGATTGGGATAAAAAGTTATACGTGGCAGTATGGGCTTATAATACGACTTTCAAACGAGCCACTGGCCATACCCTGTTCAAGTTAGTATATGGGGAGGAGTGTGTCTTGCCTCTAGAAATTGAGCTGCCGACCATTCGGTTTGCCATCAATCATTCTTTGAGTGATGAAGACGCTCTTTTTGAGCGCTTGACGACACTGGCACATTTAGATGAGCTTAAGTTGCAGAGCTTATTGCACCAAGAAGTGGCGAAGCGCCGAATGAAGAAGCTACACGACCTCAAAGCCAAGAAATACACCTTCAAGAAAGGACAGCTTGTTCTGTATTATGATACACGACGTGAATTATTCCCAAGCAAGCTAGAACCCAAATGGGATGGGCCCTATAAGATCGTTAGGATAGGGAAGAATAAATCTACAGTGTTGTTAGCTGACCTTGAGGGGATAGAATTTAAAAATAAGGTTAATCTTAATAAGATTAAACCTTATTACTTCTGATTGTACTAATGTTATGACTGCCTTGCAGGTCTAGGCAAGATCGATCAAACATCTGCAAGGAAATCGTGATAGAGGTTGATGGGTCGTCTGATCCCTTATTTAGAACACGCATATTTGGAACAGAGATATCATCAGGGAAAGCTCATTTGGTGGAGCAAAGGATACAAGGTGTTTGAGCAAGAAGGCGGGACATTTATTTGGGAAATCAAGGTCTTCTGCCATCATTGCCTACAACTTTTGACGAGCATCCCTGTCGAATTCAATGATGATGGAGGGATGGAGCCTACACTCCACCCGTTGAATATGCTGAATTTCGATTACCATAATTACGAGTAGAGTTCAGGATGGCAGGATATGTAAACCCTTTATGGACGTACACCTTGTACTTTGATGGGGCGTCCAGGGGTGCATGCAAAAAAGGAAGTGTAGGAGTTGTCATCCGCGACCCCCGACGACACATTGTCATGAAGTTAGCTGCTTATCTCGAGGCGAATTTTACCAATAATATGGCAGAATACAAAGCCCTGATCATGGGTTTGACTATTGCAAAGAAGGGTGGTATCCACCAGTTGTTGGTAAAAGGGGACTCTCAGTTGGTTTTAAATCAACTCAATGGGACGTACATGGTGCGGAACCCGATCCTTTGTATGTACCATCACACTGCCATAGCCCTGCTAGACGAATTCGATCGAGTGTCTTTTCAGCTGATTCCACGGAATTGGAATCAGTTTGCCGATTCATTGGCTAATCTTGCGTATGAAAAGGACCTCTTCTTTAATTGTGGCCCTTGTCCCGATATATCTATTGATGGTGAGACAGGACCTGGTCGTTTGTGGGGTATGCTTTCTGAACATGCCCTCTTTGGCAGACGATGGTTGATTTGGGTGATGCAGAGGGTAAGCGAGACTCATCTACCTTTATTATCGGGGACCCACAGACTGATTAGACGACATGTGATGCGAACACCTCTTGCGATATACGCAGGGGGGATAGGTCATAATTTAATGCACCTAGTTTAGGGCTATGAGCCTTTGTTCCCCTGGGAATGGTATGCTTTGATGTCTATCATGGTTGTTTCCAGGTGGATGTTCTGCATAGTATTGGTTTATTTCATTAGGCCAAGAGGGCTGATTCAGTTTTGTAGCAAAGACATGTCTGATTTCATTAGGCCAAGAGGGCAATTTTCCTATCTAGTGCGGGTGCGTTTAATTGGGGTTTTGTTGAGTGTTGTGCTGGACAGGTTTCGTGGTTCGTGGAATTTGGTGGAGCCTGGAGGAGCCTTTGCTGCGATGGAAGCTTCTTGTGGCCACTCCAGGTGATATTTCCCTTTACGAGTACCTTTCTTTCCTGTTATATGTGTATTTGTACTTGTTGAGGGGATACTTTTTGTTGGGGACCGGCGACCAAGGCATGAAGTCCCAGGTTTGGGCTAAGTATGTTTGAGGGAGGTCGGAGTAGTCATTGCCTCCTGTAAAGACATTGTTCGACATTGAAAGACCTGTTTTAGAAGGAAGTCCTAGTGGCTTTGTTCTGCTAACCTGCTCGGCAGCCGTTCTAGGAGTTCTTGTTAGTAGTGAGGCAGTTAGAGAAGCCTGCTAGAAGATCATAATGCTGATGCCAAGACATCCTGAATATCCCAAAAGATGAATATAAATGCGAAGGTGTGTAAAAAGGGGTTCTAACCCCTATCAATGAAAAGAAATGACATGAAAATAGATAAGCAGTTGATCATTGCCTTGCGAAGGCCTGGTAGGTTCCTAGGGACGAGTCAGACCCGGGGCCGATACCTTGTCTTCCTAGGGGTGGCTTCTTGCTGGAAAAATAATATCAAAACAAGGAAGGTTGGAGCGAAAATAAAAGTGAGCGTTTGAAAAGGATTAAGTGTCGCCTTGCGAGGGCTTGGTAGGTTCTTGGGTGCCGAGACAGGTACCGAGACCGATGCCCTGTTCTCCTTGGGTCACTACGCTCAGCTCCCTCCTTTTTACATGCCCAAGTATGTTCATCTCATAAAAACCCTAAAAGAAGAAATGGACTGAAAGAAAATATCCTTTGCTCAGGCTATAGGAGTCCTCGCCTTGTAGGAGCTCCTAGTTGTGTTGTCTTTAGTTGGTCAGTAGTTCAGACTACCACTTAGGGCAACCTCTTTGGCAGTTTTTTTTAGTTTGGCTGTGTTGGAGCAGCTGGTTAGTGACTCACTTCGGATCTTCTATTAGATGATGCTAGGCCTACTCCTTGTGGATGTCATGCCTTGGTTCTGTCCAGGGGTAGGGGGAGCATTGTGCTGAGTTTTATGATGATAATTGTTTTGTATCAGTTTGATGCTTCTTTGGTTGTTTATGTGCAGATATGTTCGTGGATTCGACGGGCTGAGTCGCCCTATCCCGTGGTCGCCAATGAGAGCGGAATTTAGGTGACGGGAAGTGCTTAAAAATAGCTAAAAATTATGAATATCAAGGGAAAAATATTCACTGTCAAAGGCGGCGGCTCGATCTAGGACGATTTTAAGCGCCAAAGTGCTTTAAAGGCGCCCGAGCGACACTTGGTGATTTTTCATAATTTTTCAGACAGTCGTGCGGGTTGACACAAGCTACTGGCCAATGCGGGATGCTAAGTCGGACGCCCAGGATTTTTCAGAGCTCGATTCCGAGTCCGGACGGGGGAAAGGCCACAAACCGGTCAAGATTTGAAAAGGTGGACCAAAGTTTGGCCAAAATGGGCAAGTGACCCTTGGGAGCCCAAATTTAAATGTCACATGAAAGTTTGGGAGAGAAGAGATGCAACAAATCGTGGGAAGGAAACGTGAGCAGATGGCGCCGAAATTCACGCCATGATGTTGATCATGCTTCTCCCTGCCTGCAAACAACCCCCCTGTTTGACAATGGCCCCTCATTCCCCTCCGTATCCTGACTCTATCGCCACCCTTCGCCCGTCGAATGATGGCCTGGTTTGAAATTTCTGATTCTAGTCTTTCTCTCTCCTCCCTCTCTCTCTTCTAAAGACAAGATCATGTGGGGAGAAGAACGAAGAAGAAAGAATGATGGAGGCTTGTCCGGCATGGACCGGATTGCTCCACGGGCTAAGAATGGTGATTTGTGATGTTGCTGGACATGAAGTGTTGCTGTTTTCCAAATCTACAGCCATGGACACAAAACCCGAAACACGCGTTTAAGCGGTAAACCAAAAAATTACAAAGAAAATTTAGTGTTTTATGCTTTTGATTGATGGAATGCCGTTCATAAGGACTAAGATTTGATTATGCTGCTGATTCTTCTGAGTTCTTACTGTTTATAACCAGAAATTATGAAAAACATGCATTTCATGTCTCGAAATAATGTCAAGAAACCCGAAAACGTATGAAAAATGGGGAAAAAACAAGGGTTTTGGGCATATAAATGGGGAAAATCGTCGGTACACATCAACTAATCTTTCAATTTTGTTGCAAATGAACTAAGGGCCACAGCCCACAAACTGGTTTTCATTTTCAGCAATTTAAAAAATACAAGAAAATGAAGAAAATGGGGGAAAATGATAAAAAAACCATGAAAAATAGGGGAAAAATACATTTGGGGCTACGAAAAATATAGAAAAATAGGATTTATGTTTGTTGATGTATAGCAAGGCTGGGGCATGAAGTTATGCTTCAGTTCAGCCTTGTTTATATGTTTTGGTGCGGGTTTCCTTCCTTTCTCCACATAAAATGACAAGGAAACCCTAAAAGAAATGAATGCAATGATGCACTATCAACGGGGAAGGGTAGAGTTGTGGGAAAAATGGTTAAATGCCGCTGAGCATGAGGAATAATTTGCTGATTTTATATGCATTGCATTTAGGATGGAATAATAATGATAAAAATTAAAACCTAGTAGCACGAAGCTCACTTCGGTGCTAGGTGTTGCAGCGAAGCACAAAGCGGTTAGAAAGAAAAGCATGAAAGAGATGTTTTGCACTTGCACGCTGCTAGTTTTTTAAAATGTTTGAGCACTAGGCATCCACCTCTTGGCATGATC
This sequence comes from Lygodium microphyllum, assembly GCF_053477565.2. Lineage (NCBI taxonomy): Eukaryota > Viridiplantae > Streptophyta > Polypodiopsida > Schizaeales > Lygodiaceae > Lygodium > Lygodium microphyllum. Next base: position 87,039,189 of record NC_141163.1, on the reverse strand, counting down.
ATTTAGAGGAAATTAAAAGTATCAGAGTTAGCTCCTGGATATGCATAGCAATTGTTTTCAGTAGGCCTTTGACCCACCGTTGAGAGCGTGAGGTTCCTATGCTGTAGGATAGACGAGGGTTAAAGGGGAAGTCAAGTAAGGACAATGGTACATTCCTGGATACGTTTATTTGGTACCTTGAGTGACGTTTGTGCGAAATGTCTAAATGTTGAGCGACGCATCGAGGGGCCAATCCCCAAGGTGTAGGAGAGTCGCAGAGGGTTGACGGCATTCAGCCGTAGGAGGAACCCCATGTGTATGTGATTCGAGCCTATTTGGCTATGTGACAGGGACTCCCTCTGAGGAGTAATATTGGGTTAGGATCAGTTGGACTACAACGTATTACAAACGCAATGTTTAGGAAGGCAGAGATTTTGATAGACGCTCCTGGCCGCGAGGCCGAGGGGTTGTCTTGTGCGTAGTGACGAGGTCCGGCTAGTGCATGAGCCAGTGCCGGCCCGTTTTTAGGTCCATCAGCGTGAATCCACTTCGGACCTGGCGTTTCTGCGTAAAGTAGTTCGCTCGGGTCTGACGCTAGTTGTTGCTAGCTATCGACCAAACAGGAAAACCCAAATTCAGGTCGATCCTAAGTGGGAACGGCCAGGTCACTTCCACTACGTGGCAGACGCGGGAAGACCTAGATCGCAAGTCCCGTAACATTCCATGGGAGTGCCGGGCGGAGCCTTGTAGACATCCTTCCCGATGGACTGCTAAGACGTGTCCGGGATGATTCTAGTGGACACGTTACAATTTCTCCCTCTCTCATTTTGGCACAACACTTGCCTTCTTGTTCTTGCTTTCCTCTCTTGTGCTTCATGCTCATTTTTAATGGAGAGTGAGGAAGAAGAAGAGGGTGAGGATGGTTCATGTTTCTCAATCTCTTGTGTGCCTTCCTCTTGTGTGTTTTGAGGATATGGTTCTTGGTGAGAAGGAGAGTTTTCTTGCAGGTTTTCATGGCCAGCAATGTATTTGCAGCCTCTCTTAGTCGGTTCGTGGTTCATATTGTGCCGTGGCAGGGTGCTCTTCATTTGGTGCACTAGCCGGGAAAGAGGTGGCTATGGAGCTTGTAGAAAACATAGTTTTTGAGATTCAGCTATGGAAGGTTTCAAACAAATTCTCTCTTTAGCAATGCATTCTCATTTTTGGAAGAAAGAAAGAAAAGATGATGTTGGAGAGCACGGTGTCAACATTTTCTCTCCCCTTCTTGGCTGCATCCTCAAGAATAATGGACTGGTTTTTTTGGGAATCAAGAAGAAGAGGAAAGGATTTATGAAGAGGTAGAATCTTCTTGGGAATCCCTGAAACATATGTTCAAGAGAAGAAGATCAGTCAGCTAAATATATACAGGCTCATGTGGCACATGAAGACTGTCCAACCATTGCATCACAATCTCCATACCTTCCCATCCAGAATCGGCTGGCCAAATATTCCATTCGCCTTCACTATGGGACCTCCAAACAGTTCCACACTCACCTTCATCCACGCAATGCCATTCTGCCTCCTCCAATCCCCTCCATGGGGCAATTATCCTAGTCCATTTTGCAACGTGGAGATGGGCGCCGTTGCCAAGAATCGTATCTACGCGAATAGAGACATTTGCCCAACTGTGTCAGCAACAGAGCTGCGATGAAGAAGAGAAGATTGGAAGCCACCATTGGTGTCGAAGATGCAGGGTGCACCTTGCACACCTCCTTCAACACGGCTGCCAACGCTATATCCCAGCTTTACACATAGGCTCAGAACCCAGAACATCTTCCAGGCTGGCCAACGTCTCTGTCATCTCCTCTTTCCATACACAATGGATTGCAGTTCCAAACATGAAGAGGAGCCCACACGTTCAGGCGGCGACATCCAACGTCATTATTTTTATGATAAAAAATCTCATCCACACAGCAAACGATTATCCAATATTATCCTCTCTCTTGATTCTCAATCCTTAAACCTTCAAAATGGAAAAACTCAAATTGAAACACTTTAACCCCTATAATACCCATTCATATGCAATGCTTATCTCAAAATGCCCTTCTTTGCCAAGGTCACCTTTCAAAACACACTAGGGTTTACTTCACATTTTCTTTTCTTTTTGATATTCCTTTTTGTTTTAATAAACATACCTCTTCTTTTCCTCTTTTCAAAACCGGGTGGAGTATCTCATTTCCATATCTCTTGCGAGAGCGTGCTTATATGTGATATCTTTTTTGGGTTTTCTTCATGAGCTTTATGGTGTGGTTATCTTTAATTCCAACTTGAGTGTGATGTTGCTCTTGTGCACAAATTGCTAAAAAGCCCTATCTTTCGAATATTTGCTTGGAGTTTTATTTGGCATGATTTTAACCCTAGGCTTCAATGTCCTAGTTGTGATTCTATTTTGTGTGTTATTTCCCTCCTTATCCAATGACAATTCAAAGATGATGAAGAAAAAAAATCAAGACCGAAGATTGAAGATGAAGTTTTTCAAGGATCTGATCGTGGTTCTTCTTCAAATTTGTTCGTGGGGACGCTTCATACTTAAGCGTGGGAGGAATGATAACCAGGAAATTTGTGCAAATAAAGGCACAAAAATGTGCTAAACATGGAAACATCCTTTGCAAAATAACACTTTGCTTTTGTACCCTTTTGTCAAAATTTCAAATATGAAGCAATGTAAAATGAGTAGTCCAAAAGAGGCACACTATTAAAAATTGCTAGGAAAAGGAAAGGTCAAACCCTTTTGTCTCATTCCAAAAATTGAAAGGTCCTTAGGCCTTAGCCAATGTATGCAAATTTGAATTTTATAATTCAAGAAAGGAAAAGGAGGTGGTTGCAGCCGTGGGATTTGGGGAGGTGGGAGGTTGAGGTGGTTACACCCTCTCTCTTCCTTTATCTTCTTCTCTCACAGTTCATTTCTCCCTCTCTCATTTTGGCACAACACTTGCCTTCTTGTTCTTGCTTTCCTCTCTTGTGCTTCATGCTCATTTTTAATGGAGAGTGAGGAAGAAGAAGAGGGTGAGGATGGTTCAGGTTTCTCAATTTCTTGTGTACCTTCCTCTTGTGTGTTTTGAGGATATGGTTGTTGGTGAGAAGGAGAGTTTTCTTGCAGGTTTTCATGGCCAGCAATGTATTTGCAACCTCTCTTAGTTGGTTCGTGGTTCATATTGTGCTGTGGCAACGTGCTCTTCATTTGGTGCACTAGCCGGGAAAGAGGTGGCTATGGAGCTTGTAGAAAACATAGTTTTTGAGATTCAGCTATGGATGGTTTCAAACAGTTTCTCTCTTCAGCAATGCATTCTCATTTTTGGAAGAAAGAAGGAAAAGATGATGTTGGAGAGCACGGTGTCAACATTTTCTCTCCCCTTCTTGGCTGCATCCTCAAGAATAATGGACTGGTTTTTTTTTGGAATCAAGAAGAAGAGGAAAGGATTTATGAAGAGGTAGAATCTTCTTGGGAATCCCTGAAACATATGTTCAAGAGAAGAAGATCAGTCGGCTAAATATATGCAGGCTCATGTGGCACATGAAGACTATCCAACCGTTGCATCACAATCTCCACACCTTCCTATCCAGAATCGGATGGCCAAATATTCCATTCGCCTCCACTATGGGACCTCCAAACAGTTCCACACTCACCTTCATCCACGCAATGCCATTCTGCCTCCTCCAATCCCCTCCATGCGGCAATTATCCTGGTCCATTTTGCAACGTGGAGATGGGCGCCGTTGCCAAGAATCGTATCTGCCCAGCATTCCAATTCACGCGAATAGAGACATCTGCCCAACTGTGTCAGCAACAGAGTTGCGATGAAGAAGAGAGGATTGGAAGCCACCATTGGTGTTGAAGATGCAGGGTGCACCTTGCACACCTCCTTCTACACGGCTGGCAACACTCTATCGGAGTTTTACACATAGGCTTACAACCTAGAACATCTTCCAGGCTAGCCAACGTCTCTGTCATCTCCTCTTTCCATACACAATGGATTGCAGTTCCAAACGTGAAGAGGAGCCCACATGTTCAGGCGGCGACATCCAACGTCATTATTTTTATGATAAAAAATCTCATCCACACAGCAAATGATTATCCAATATTATGCTCTCTCTTGATTCTCAATCCTTAAACCTTCAAAATGGAAAAACTGAAATTGAAACACTTTAACCCCTATAATACCCATTCATATGCAATGCTTATCTCAAAATGCCCTTCTTTGCCAAGGTCACCTTTCAAAACACACTAGGGTTTACTTCACATTTTCTTTTCTTTTTTATATTCCTTTTTGTTTTAATAAATATACCTCTGCTTTTCCTCTTTTGAAAACCGGGTGGAGTACCTCATTTCCATATCTCTTGTGAGGGCGTGCTTATATGTGATATCTTTTTTGGGTTTTCTTCATGAGCTTTATGGTGTGATTATCTTTAATTCTAACTTGAGTGTGATGTTGCTCTTGTGCACAAATTGCTAAAAAGCCCTATCTTTCGAGTATTTGCTTGAAGTTTTATTTGGCATGCTTTTAACCCTAGGCTTCAATGTCCTAGTTGTAATTCTATTTTATGTGTTATTTCCCTCCTTATCCAATGACAATTCAAAGATGATGAAGAAAAAAAATCAAGACCGAAGATTGGAGATGAAGTTTTTCAAGGATCTGATCGTGGTTCTTCTTCAAATTTGTTCGTGGGGACGCTTCACATTTAAGCGTGGGAGGAATGACAACCAGGAAATTTGTGCAAATAAAGGCACAAAAATGTGCTAAACATGGAAACATCCTTTCAAAATATGAAGCAATGTAAAATGAGTAGTCCAGAAGAGGCACACTATAAAAAATTGCTAGGAAAAGGAAAGGTCAAACCCTTTTGACTCATTCCAAAAATTGAAAGGTCCTTCGACCTTAGCCAATGTATGCAAATTTGAATTTTATAATTCAAGAAAGGAAAAGGAGGTGGTTGCAGCCGTGGGATTTGGGGAGGTGGAAGATTGAGGTGGTTACACTCTCTCTCTTCCTTTATCTTCTTCTCTCACGGTTCATTTCTCCCTCTCTCATTTTGGCACAACACTTGCCTTCTTGTTCTTGCTTTCCTCTCTTGTGCTTCATGCTCATTTTTAATGGAGAGTGAGGAAGAAGAAGAGGGTGAGGATGGTTCAGGTTTCTCAATTTCTTGTGTGCCTTCCTCTTGTGTGTTTTGAGGATATGGTTCTTGGTGAGAAGGAGAGTTTTCTTGTAGGTTTTCATGGCCAGCAATGTATTTGCAGCCTCTCTTAGCTGGTTCGTGGTTCATATTGTGCCATGGCAGGGTGCTCTTCATTTGGTGCACTAGCCGGGAAAGAGGTGGCTATGGAGCTTGTAGAAAACATAGTTTTTGAGATTCAGCTATGGATGGTTTCAAACAGTTTCTCTCTTTAGCAATGCATTCTCATTTTTGGAAGAAAGAAAGAAAATATGATGTTGGAGAGCACGGTGTCAACATTTTCTCTCCCCTTCTTGGCTGCATCCTCAAGAATAATGGACTGGTTTTTTTTTTGAATCAAGAAGAAGAGGAAAGGATTTATGAAGAGGTAGAATCTTCTTGGGAATCCCTGAAACATATGTTCAAGAGAAGAAGATCAGTCGGCTAAATATATGCAGGCTCATGTGGCACATGAAGACTGTCCAACTGTTGCATCACAATCTCCACACCTTCCCATCCAGAATCGGCTGGCCAAATATTCCATTCGCCTCCACTATGGGACCTCCAAACAGTTCCACACTCACCTTCATCCACGCAATGCCATTCTGCCTCCTCCAATCCCCTCCATGCGGCAATTATCCTGGTCCATTTTGCAACGTGGAGATGGGCGCCGTTGCCAAGAATCGTATCTGCCCAGCATTCCAATTCACGCGAATATAGACATCTGCCCAACTGTGTCAGCAACAGAGCTGCGATGAAGAAGAGAAGACATGAAGCCACCATTGGTGTCGAAGATGCAGGGTGCACCTTGCACACCTCCTTCTACACGGCTGCCAACGCTGTATCCCAGCTTTACACATAGGCTTAGAACCCAGAACATCTTCTAGGCTAGCCAACGTCTCTGTCATCTCCTCTTTCCATACACAATGGATTGCAGTTCCAAACGTGAAGAGGAGCCCACACGTTCAGGCGGCGACATCCAACGTCATTATTTTTATAATAAAAAATCTCATCCACACAGCAAACGATTATCCAATATTATCCTCTCTCTTGATTCTCAACCCTTAAACCTTCAAAATGGAAAAACTCAAATTGAAACACTTTAACCCCTATAATACCCATTCATATGCAATGCTTATCTCAAAATGCCCTTCTTTGCCAAGGTCACCTTTCAAAACACACTAGGGTTTACTTCACATTTTCTTTTCTTTTTGATATTCCTTTTTGTTTTAATAAACATACCTCTTCTTTTCCTCTTTTCAAAACCGGGTGGAGTACCTCATTTCCATATCTCTTGCGAGGGCGTGCTTATATGTGATATCTTTTTTGGGTTTTCTTCATGAGCTTTATGGTGTGGTTATCTTTAATTCTAACTTGAGTGTGATGTTGCTCTTGTGCACAAATTGCTAAAAAGCCCTATCTTTTGAGTATTTTCTTGAAGTTTTATTTGGCATGCTTTTAACCCTAGGCTTCAATGTCCTAGTTGTGATTCTATTTTGTGTGTTATTTCCCTCCTTATCCAATGACAATTCAAAGATGATGAAGAAAAAAAAATCAAGATCAAAGATTGAAGATGAAGTTTTTCAAGGATCTGATCGTGGTTCTTCTTCAAATTTGTTCGTGGGGACACTTCACACTTAAGTGTGGGAGGAATGATAACCAGGAAATTTGTGCAAATAAAGGCACAAAAATGTGCTAAACATGGAAACATCCTTTGCAAAATAACACTTTGCTTTTGTACCCTTTTGTCAAAATTTCAAATATGAAGCAATGTAAAATGAGTAGTCCAAAAGAGGCACACTATAAAAAATTGCTAGGAAAAGGAAAGGTCAAACCCTTTTGTCTCATTCCAAAAATTGAAAGGTCCTTAGACCTTAGCCAATGTATGCAAATTTGAATTTTATAATTCAAGAAAGGAAAAGGAGGTGGTTGCAGCCGTGGGATTTGGGGAGGTGGGAGGTTGAGGTGGTTACACCCTCTCTCTTCCTTTATCTTCTTCTCTCACGGTTCATTTCTCCCTCTCTCATTTTGGCACAACACTTTCCTTCTTGTTCTTGCTTTCCTCTCTTGTGCTTCATGCTCATTTTTAATGGAGAGTGAGGAAGAAGAAGAGGGTGAGGATGGTTCAGGTTTCTCAATTTCTTGTGTGGCTTCCTCTTGTGTGTTTTGAGGATATGGTTCTTGGTGAGAAGGAGAGTTTTCTTGCAGGTTTTCATGGCCAGCAATGTATTTGCAGCCTCTCTTAGCCGGTTCGTGGTTCATATTGTGCCATGGCAGGGTGCTCTTCATACATCATATCTCAATCGAAAACCATCAGGACATTCTCAATCATAATCAAACTATCGCAAAACACTTCCAATACTTCCGAAATCAATTATTAAACCCTCAAAATCAACCATTCAGCTCATTAAAATAACAAAAATAGCTTTAAAAACAAGTCAATTTAGCCCTCAACATATCTCTACACTTACTCTGGGAGCACTGTCATGAGCTTGGAAAAAGATAATAAAATATCTATGGTAACCATCTTCAATCATCAAATTTATCTCAAAAAAATCCACAACCCAAACATGTCTTCTTCATATAAACTTGGATCTAACAATAGAAATAAAAGGAAAACCATAACCACTATGAAACATTCCAATAATTATGAAACCAATAAACTCAGACCATCAAAGGATATAAGAGTTTGCTCTACATCTTAGCACATGTTCTTCCAAAAGATCTTTAACTTCAACCACCATCCATCTTTGATCATCATCAACTTCAAATTCATCTCCAGGTGACAAGGATAAAACACACACATGCCTTACATAGACATCGCAAAACATAAAGCTCACAAATACACTACAATGGTGTAGTTTGAATGGCACATGCTCTCAAAAAATGAAGAGCAGAAAGAAGGAGATTTTCCATTAAAAAGAAAGATACAACCAAAAACCTACTCCAATGCTATGTAGAACAAAGATATTTCTTCTTGAACTTCATGGTAAGCTTGAGACATTCCAAGGCATCATGTACAAAATATATAGGCACATTCTAGAGAAACTGAAGACAACACATCCTTTCCAACAAGGTAATGAATCTAGTAGGAAAAGCTTGGGAAAAGTAGCAGGACACATCCATTTGAGCCACTGTTAAATCCTCATTAGGATTAATTTGAAAATTTGGAATTTTCTTTCTAGTACTCAAATCGGACTATTGATGCATGAAGGCAAGATACCAACAAAGACATACAAAGGTATCCTCAAAGTGAGCATGCACTCGAGAAAATTGGATATAGGAATTTGAACATGCTGAAGGACTCTCCCAAGACCTAGGAATAAGAGGCCAATTAAACACAAGTCCTCTCAAAGAATCATGTAATTTCCAGTATCATCAACGAAGGATATCACTATCATATCTAGGAGTTTCCATCACAGATTGTGGAGGAAGATTTATACATTCAATATGTGGGGGTACTAGAATAATAGGAGAACATTGCAAGGGTGGATAAAATAAATCATAAAAAGATGATAATTAAAGGGAAAATGAGAATGGAAAAGGAGAAAAAGATAATAAGAATGTGTGAAGGGACTCTGCTAAAAAGATAGAGGGAATAGGTGGAACAACAAAAAGAGGTCCAAAAGGGGTAGGAGAAGATGTAGGATCAACGATGAATGGACAACTACTAAAAATAGGGATTCGAGGGGAGTTATAGGTGTAAAAGATAAGATGGGAATTGTATCTGGATTAGAATTGATAATGAAATATACAAAGGTAGGCGATAGGAAATAAGGGAATAGGAAAGGAGATCATTGGGGTCATAAGGATATATAGAACAATAAAATTTGAAAGTTTGTAAGAATTCATATGTGAATAAGGGATGATCCACAATATATGTTAATACTTAAGATAATAAAGGATGGATATCATATATATGAAAACACTTCGTCAATAGTGTAGATTCATGACACCATCCTCCAAAGGAGGATGCCAAGTATGTCCTTTGCACCAAGATGTCTATTGATGATAATTTCTTAGCCAATCTATTGAAGTCACCTCAACTGAATGTACATATGTGATAGCCCAAAAGACCACATCACCCACATAAACGTTCATGTCCTCCTCAATAGGGATTTGCAAATCTCATTTTAAAAAAAATGAAATAAAGCAACTATGCCTCATGAGAAATCAGCTCATACACAAATCTATCAATCACAGATTCCAGCAAGTCTATAGACCATGAACCTATCCTTTGAAGGTTCTAAATCCATATTACTCAAGGAAATATACAAATCCAAGCATTATTGATCATAGTTAATCCAAAAAGAATTTAGAGGTGACACCAATTTAGCATAACGAGCAAAATCTTCTCGAACACAATTCATGTGCTACTGAAGGCATTCAACCTTAGCAAAGAAACCATCACATGGCTAACCCTTTTGTTGTAATTGGTCAAGCTCATATTTTGAATACATCATATAAGATACCACAGAAGCTAGAGGAGGAACATAAAGGGTAGGTATTTTACTATGAAGTTCTTCAAAAAGCTTCTTCTATGATTCTACATTTTCTTGAGAGTGTTGTAACTAACCCTCACATGTACCAAGCTTACTAGCTAATGTTACCATCTCCTCAATAGCATAATTTTTCTATTTCATTACTGACACATTCTCCTCCTCTAAAGTAGTGATCTTGGTTTCCATATTTGAAATTTTGGCTTTCTGTGAATCGATTAAAGTTGTAGCTGCAGTCACCTATTTATGGATGTCATTCAAAGTAGCTTTCTCAAAGGCTAGATCCTCCAAAACCTTGTCAAGTTGACTAGTAAGGAAGTTAACCTTGTCTTGCAAAGAGGTGTAAACACCTATATATATGGAGTGAAGATAGAAAGTGATTGAGATCTAGACTAGAGTAGATTGGACACTAGAAACCAACTGTGAAAGCATAGGTCTAGATAACATTGTCTACAAGGAGGAAGGGATCTATGAATCTAATTGTCCTTCCCTTTGGGCTGCAAATAGATTTGTATAGGATAGGAATGAGGGAAGAGAGTTGCTAGAAAAATCATGATCCGATTCATTTATAAGAGAATCTAGAATAGAAGGAGAATTGGAAGGATCCTTTGTGCGTAAACATTTTTTTCGAGGGAACTTAGTAGGAGACACATATTTAGAATCGGAGTTTGGTTGCATTGGAGGAGGAGAGGAAATGGAAGGTGGATGTTACTTTGGAAGAGGAGCAAGATTAGGTACTAGCACTCCATCTGGAGTAGGTGCACGAGTAATAACCTTTTGAGAAAAGCTCCATATGACACATTGCTAAGCTGACATTTCTTAACACATTGGAAGTGCTGATCCACTTTAGCCAAAAGAAAAACTACCCAATTGAGCTTGACACCTTCAAGTATCTTGACAGATGCACTAAATAATTCTTTCGACAAACACTTGAATGCAAGCTTGCCTATGATCTTGTAGAAATTGACATAAGTGCTTCCATACAGGAGAAGAGATATGGGCTACTGACACCCCTCAGTTGTTAATAACTTTGTTAAGTACTAAGGTGGTTGAAGTCTCGTTCTATAAAAGGGAAAGAATCTCCTTTGGTGTGAGCAATTGGTTACCACTAGGCACAAAGGAAGCAGAAAGATGTAAGAATCATGCCTCAATGATGTTAAGAGAAGAGAAGTAGAAATTACGGCCATAAAAAAGCTAGAATATTTATTATAAGATGCCAAGAAGGAATAACAAAGTTTCACATCCATGGGTGGAAACTTGGAGCTCCAAGAGGAACACCAAGGAAAAGGGAATTCTCTTGCAAGAAAATCTATCTTGTAACATCAACAAGCTTGTTTATTATGTTTTATATGATCACAATGAAGAAAAGAACACCAGGCACAACAAATCTTCATACAACATCACGTAGATCTCCCACGGATTTGATAGAATCAACCATATTCTTTAATATCTTCACAAAATCCATCAATATAACAAAGAAAGCAAAGAAATACACCATCTTTGAATAGAAATACATCACATAGTATTCATCTTCAATATCTTCATAGTCTTTTCTCTCAATCTCTCACATACAATCACTCTGTTTTAGTATAATTGGCTATCTCTGACTCTCTCTCTCTCTCTCTCCATCAATAATACATCATCTCCTCACTAAAATCTCTCAAAATCACTCTCAATAATCCTTTTTAGGTCGTGGATACCCCTCCCAAGAGGTATGTCTGATATGAAGAGTCACCAGAGCCACTACAGTGTCCTTTCATAGCTCACTACTATCACTTCACTCCAGTCTTCACTTGAGTCTTCAACAGCTACTTCTTTCAGATCTTTTGCACTTGTATTCACCTCTTTACAAGGCTAGAAAACTTTCCCAAGCTACACATACATTCTACAGAACACATACAGAAGCATACAGAACAGTCTACAGAACAATAACAGAATAGCTACAGTACACAGACAGTACAGAGACAGAAGCTCTACAAAAGACCTATAGAAGGTTACAGAAGGTCATCAAAACCTCATAACTCATACTTAAACCATTCCAAACTCTCAAAAACTATTCAATAAGCTTTCACAAGATCTCAATCTACATCAATCAATACTCCATCCCTCCTTATAGAAGACAATCAGAACAAAACAGAAGCTATACAGAAGGTATATAGAACCAATTAGAACCTATCAGAACATCACAGAACCTCATATCTCTACTAATAAACATTATGAACTTCCAAAACACAATCAATATCATCCAAAACACTCTCAAACCACTTCCAAACCAATCAATCATCTCATAAAATCAACCATTCAGCTCTCAAAAACAACAAAAATCAGCCAAAAAACAAGTCATTTCAATACTCAACATATCCCCACACTTAATAAGGAAGCGTCCTCGCGACCCAGGAAAAAGGGAATACAAGTTCATTCAAAAGCTCAACTTTGATCTTCAATATATCTTCAAAAACAATCCATCCAACCATGACCCCAACTTATAACCTGTATCGGATATAAAAATACAACGAAAGGAAAACCCTTTATACATTAACACTTCTTATCAAACTAAAAATCACAACAAACTTGTAAAGGATATAAGAGGTTTCTTCTTCTTCTTCTTCATCAACATCTTCAACTCTCCAACTACGACCCCATCACCACAATTCTTCAAAATGTAGCTCGCATGAAATCCAATCCAATAGGCAACCACCACGATCCTATTACATAAAGTAACTCACAACACAAACACTATACACAACACAACCATCTGAATGACTCCTCCAAAAAGAGATTTTCATTAAAAAGCATCCACCATACATTGGAAAAGGTATCAATGAAGATGATCCCTCTTAAAAGATTGGTGATTTTGGAAATGATCCATAGACAAGGATTTATCTACTAATGTTTTGGGAGGATTCTGAAAAAACTGAAGGCAGCACATCCTTTCCAACAGGACAAGGTATCTGCTAGGCAAACAAAGGGCATGAAAATACAATATATCCAGCTGTTGGGAATCAATGCTCACATTGACATTCATGCACAACTTTGGAATAGGCTTGGAATCATTATGAGAATGCCTATGCATATACGCCAGATACCAAGCAAAGTGAGTAGTTAATCGCACTGAAGGATCTGCAAACTGTGAATACTGCTGAGCAAAATGAATATAGTTCTGGTATGCTTGACTGGCAGCTGTCCATTCTCCTGGAATTACTGGCCAGTTGATCTGAGGTCCTGTAAGGGAATCATTTGAGCTCCATCCCCTTCTTCTAGAAATCTGATGATCAAACCCGTCATAGTCCCTAACCAACTGAGGTGGTTGAGATATAGAAGTGGCAGGAGAGGAAAGTGGAATAAGAAAAAGTGGATGAAGTGAGGGGTAGGCAAAATCATAAAAGGAAGAACGATTTAAAGAAGGAGTGGCTGAAATTTGTAGGGAATCAATTAAAAAGGGTGTTAACTGATAAATAGGAAAGGTAGAAGGTACATGAATGGATGGACAAGGATATGGTGGAGAAGGGGAAAATACTCTATCCTCAATACATGAATAGTATGTAAAGATGGGAATTTGAGGGTTGGAAAAGAAGGGGTAAAATAGTTGTGGAATTATATTGACAAAGGGAAAGATATATATCATATCGGTGAGCCATTTGTTGGTAATACAGGAGGGTAGGAACAGAAGGTCCTAAGAGAGATCTTCTATGATAGGCATCAAAAAAGGTAGAATCAAATGGATTATGTTTTGAAAGATAAACTAAGAGATCTACCCTCAGTTGATTAGTACTCTGGGCATAGGTAGGGGCTGTGTTCTGTCATTGATTCAAGACCACAGAATCAATCATGGTATGCCAGGAATTATAAGGACAATTAGCCACTTTGGAGGAGTAACTCTGGAACATGTCAGCTATGCGCAACTCCAAATGGTTGACATACAAAACAGCTTGTAAAACCACGTCCCCCACATACCAAGCCATATCCACTTCATCTAGAATCAACAAGTCTTCTCGTAGATACATGTAGGACATCAACATGGTATCTGTCGTGATAGAATCTTCAAACACCATCCTTACCACCTCTGTCAGCAACTCAGCAGACCAAGCCCCACTCCATCCATCCTCTGGAATAGGAAGATCCATCGTGGAAAGCTTCATGTAGAAGGCCAACTTCTGTAATTGATAGTGGACAAAGAAAGAATGGTCTGGAGGAACATATTCTTGAAACTGCTCAAATGTAGACCATAGCAAGTCCATTCTGGATTGCAATCTTTCCACTTTATCTTGGAATAGAGGACACAAGGTAGCCTGTCTCTGAAGAGCAGCCAAGTCCTGCTGTGAGAGAGAAGGAATCAAGGGAACATGGGGGCTTGGAGGAACAGACCGTGACTTTGCCAGTTGATCTTGCAACTGCTTGATTTGGGAAGCTTGTGATTCCACTGTGTCATTAGCAGTCTGTAAGGCGGAAAGTTTGACATCTAAAAGAGTTTGGAACTCCTGCGCTTCTGTGGACATCCTCTCCTTCTCCTCTCAAAGGCTAGTAACCTCCGATTGAGCCTCTATTAATTGAATCTTCAAAGAAGATATCTCATCTCTTTGGGTTGCAACCAGTTGGGTTTGGTGCCCCATCTGCTTAAACAAATCTACTAGGGTATCCTTAGCAGAGGCTAACTCGGATGTTGCCTTATGCAACTGGTCCTTAGACTGCATCAACTCTTCATAAAAGGAAGCATACAATTGTTGAACACAGGCTGTCATCACTGACAATTCAATGAAACTCTGAATGTCTTTACAGAGGAAAGGAATTGCATCTCCCAAGACTAGACTGTTTAGTGAGGGTACTGATATATCCAACGAACCTTCTCGATGTGCTCTGAAGAGGTTATTACATGTGAGATAACCAGGGAGATCACTGCCAGAGGTAGCAGGAATGGATACTGAAGGAAGAACTGAAGGAGCTTTATTTGCTACCCGCTTCAAGCATTTGTGCTGTATGACCAGGGGAGGCGGAGAATCATCATCCTCTATATCAATGGGTTCTGACTCATCTGAAGGTGGAGGAGGAGGTACTGGATCTGATGGAGGAGGTGGAGGCATGCTCTTCTGTAAACCTGAGTAGGTCAAGAAGGTAGACAAGTATGATCCATAGGTGACATTGGTAACATTGCCCCTGGTGACTTTGACGAAATGTTGATCCATCTTAGTGAGTAGGTAAGTGCTCCAATCAATAGCGACTCCTTTCAACACCATCCTTGAAGCTGTGAAAAGCTCTTTGGACAAGTACTGGGATGGCGTTTTTGCAGGCATAAACCTGTCTTGGAGAAACTGACAGACCATCTTCCACACAGGATCAGTGATCATGGAAAAGGAAACTCCTGAAGAGTTAATCACCTTCTTAACATCCAACATTTTCCTTGTCTGCTTTTGTAACAACTTCAAAATCTCTTCATTAGAGAAAAGCTGGCGAGTTGTAACAAAGGGTTCACCTTTGGAGGGAAGAGACTGAGCCTTCCCTAGGCCGTGAGGGGTCAAAGTCATAGAAATACCCTGGACCAGTCCCGACTTCTTGCTGTAGGAGGCCAAAAACTCGTCACATAATGATGGATCCTCTAGAAGCAATGGAAAGGAGGTAGCTACAAAAGCAACGAGTCCCGCCTTCGTGAGAGGCTCAAAAGTGAGTAGGGAAGAGTAATCCCTACTAATTAGTGGGACATACTGGATAGGGGGAGGAGCGTGAGAAGATGCCATTCAGATGGTTACACACACACCACAAACACAGACAATCAAGGAGAATGCCTGTAAAGCAACATACAAAAAAAACCAAGGATAAGATAGCAACCAAAACGATAAAACGTGACTCGACCAACTATCCCCAAGCAAACCACAACCTAGAAAAAAAATTCGACATGACCTCTAGACATATGCGACCGAAAGCTTCATGCTATGCAACATACAAATACCCAAAACCCCGTATTAGGCAATAAAAGAAAAAAAACTACACACCGTACCCTGAACCGTAACAAAGACACGGAACCAAAACATCACAACAATCCACACACATCAAGACCACAACTTTTGAGAATCAGGGTTTGACCATGGAGAGAACTCCAAAGACTTCGCATACCCATCCCACGAAACCGGGTTCATTAAAAAGGGAAATAAGTGCAGTGAGGGGGAATTAATTTAATGAAGGTTTCATTTTAATAAATTATTAAGAATGGGTGAATTTTTATTAAGTGATAAATCTTAGCAAGAAAACGGCGGTTCCTTCTTAAAATTTTAATTACCAATGATTAGGTTAAAGCAGTGCTTTAATTCGAATCCTGGACAACGATACCCAGACTAGGTCTCTAAATGCAAGTTCATTTAGTACAAATTAAGGTGATGTGGAGCGCTTTTTTGCCAGCGCGTGCTCTTGTGACGGCTGGTTCATTTTATTTTAAAAATATTAAAGTGCCTCTTTAGCGCACTTAGCGCATGCTAAGTGAACGACTGGTTTATTTTTATTTAAAAAAATAGTGTGTTTAGCGCGAATGCGCATGCCATGGTGGTGTTTAGGGTTCTTTTTTTTTGTTTGTTTGTTTGTTTTTTTTTGTTGTTTTTTTTTATTTTTGAATGAACCGTGGATTTTGGGATAGCTGAAAAAAAGAATAAAAAAATAAAAGAGAAAATACCTGGTAGTGGGTGTATGTAAATGCACAGAATGCGCTCTCCTCAATCCAAAAATATCTGGATTTTGTATTCGGGATGGTTAGTGGGTATGTGGATGAAAAAGGATTTTTGATTTTAGTGTTGTTTTTGTATGTTTTTTTGTATTTGTGGTTTTAATGAATTTAGGTGTTGCATGAAGTAGTTTGTAAGCTTAGAAAACATACCAAAAATAAGTAAAAATGTTAATGGAATTTTTAGGAATGTTTCGAAAATGAATTTGGATTTTTTTAGCATTTTTAAGGAAATTTTTTCATTTTTTTGGGTATTTTGAAAAGAATTTTGGAATTTTAAAATGGGCGAAAATGTTTTTTCTTAAATTTGCAAGTTGAGAAAAATATGGCCATGGGTTGCAGAAATAGTAGGAATTTTGCTAGATTTTTTTGGAAAATTTTCAGAATTTTTAAATGAGTTTGTGTAATTTTGCAATATTTGGTTTTGTGTGTTTTTTTTCTTTTTTTTTGTTTGTTTTTGTGTTTTTAAAAGGGTTTGCGGGTGTTTGAATAAAAAATCTGGGAAAATACCCAGAAATAAGCTGCGTGGCAGCTGCGTGTCCGCAACCAATGAACAAGCTCCCGCACCCGCACACGATCAATCGCGAACAATCTCATGCTCCCACGCGTGCGTACAAACCTACGCGTGTGTCGGCGTCTCGAGGGTGTCTGCAGGTGGGATAGGGGCTTATGGAGGGGGTGGGGTGAGCTGTTGCGGGTGAACAAGGGGCTTACAGCGGGGTAGGGTGCTTTGAGTGTGGGGGGAGGATGGGACTGGGGCTTGCAGGGAGGTAGGTGTGTGCAAAGGTGGGGGGGAAAGGGGGCTGAGGTGGGGGTTCAGTGTAGTGGGTAATGGTGGGGGGAAGGGGGGTTTAGGTAGGGATGGTTGGGGTTTTGTGTGTGGCAGGGGGCCTGGGTGGGGATGGGGTGTTGGTGATCGGAAAGGGGCTTAGATGGGGGATGTGTTAGGTGTTGTGTGTGATGGGGGGGGGGGGGAAGGGGGCTTAGAGGGGTAGTGGGTGTGTGTTGTGGATTGCAGGTGGCACGTGGCGATGAGGGGCAGGGCAGTCAACGGCGATGGCAGGGGCTCAGGAGGCCACGACGACCGGCACGGCGCTGGAGGCGGGCCACGAAGGCGGCGCGACGGCGTGGGCGCAGAGGGCCACAGGCGATGGGGGAGCGGGCACTGTCGGGCGGCAGCGACTGGCGAAAAGGAGGGCGACGGCGACGGCCACGCGGGAGGGCGCAGAGGGCGCGAGATGGGCGCCAGGCAGCAGGATGGCGTGTAGGAAGTCGACACGGCGGCTAGGGCAGGGGCGTTGTCGGAGGGCACACAACGGGCGACAGCGAGGCCGCAGAGGGCGGCCTGCAACGAGGACAAGGCGTCGTCAGCAGGCGGCCACGTTAGCGGCGGGCACGGCGACGTGAGGGGCGCCACCGGCGGCTTCACGGCGGGCACGGCGGGGACCTGCAGCGAGGAGGAAGGAGAGGGAGGGGAAGGAAGGGAAGGAGAGGAGGGGAGCAGAGGAGGAGCAAGGGAGGAGGAGGTACGGGAGGAGGAGGGAAAGGGGGGAACACGCAGGGAGAGGGAGGTAGTTAGGTTAGGGATGGGTCGGGAGAGGGGAGGGGGGATAGGGAAAGGTGGGGGGTAAGGAAATGGGCGGGAGGAGGTCATGGGGTGGGTAGGGGTAATGGGCGGGAGGGGTAGGGGTAGTGGGCGAGAGGGGTAATGGGCGGGAGGGGTAGAGGGAGGGTTGGGGCCCAAGAAGGAGGCGTACCCCCGTTCCGCGCGCGTGCACGAGACGGGGTTAAAAAAAATTTACCGTGACGGGAGCGAAAGAGCACCGAGATGGCAGGACGGGGCACACGGACGTGACCGGGGCGCGGTAAGACGCATAAAATCGAAAACAGGTGCGTTCACGCGCGGGACGACATGCGCGAAAACATGAAAAAATAAAGAAAATTTAATATCTCCCAATCCGGCCATCAAAACGAAATGGCGTAAAAACAAAAAGTGGGCACGACGATAGGGGGAAGATAGGGAAAATGTGCAACGGGGGTTCCGGGGAAAAGACAGGGCGTTCACGTGCAAAAAAACGTAAAAACGGAGTAAAAAATGCAATTAAAAATTAATATCAAAAGATCCGTGCATCGGAATGAGGTGCAGAAAAAAGGAAAAATGTGCAGAAAGACGTGCTCGACAATCATATCACATCAAAACATAGCTCCGATTGAGATAAGACGCGTTCACGTGGAAAAAACCCAAAAAACAGACCCGAAAATGGAATCGAAAATTAATATTGGACGAACCGCTCGCCGGAAAGACATGCAGTGAAAATGAAAAAATGTCCGCAGGAAGGGGGGGTACAGGGTCGTCATGGCAAAACACAGTTCCAGCGGAAGTAGGAGGGGTTCACATGCAAAAAAACACCAAAAAACACATTTAAAAATTAATAATTAAAAATCCAAAAGGCAAAAGAGGGTGGAGGAAAAAGGAAAAAGGTGGGGGAAGGTGTGGGGACACGGCTATCAGATCAAATTGGAATTCCGATGCAAACAAGGCAGGTTCACATGGAAAAATGTTAAAAAGACGCACGAAAAAGTCTTTAAAAAACCAGAAAATTAATATTGAACAAACCGTGAATCAAAATGACACGGAGTAAAAAGAAAAAATATCAAGGGAAAAGTTATTGTTAGGTCTATGATGTCAGATCACGATTCCGAAGCAAGAAAAGTGCGTTCACATGGAAAACCGGCTAATGTGCGCAAAATGCTTCAAAAATTAATAACTTGAAAACCGGGCACCGGAACAGGGGTAGGTAAAAAGGAAAAATGGTTATTTCAGAGGGAGGAACATGTTTGTAAATCAGATTGGAAGTCCGCTGAACGTAGGGTACGTTCACATGGCAGGACAATAAAATCAGGGAATGAAGAAAAACTGCAAGGGAACAGCCCCGAGGGTGGGTGGAAAATGAATGAGTGGGTGGGAAGGGACCCCATCAGGGTAAAAGCAAGTCATGGCATAGAGGCATTAGCAAGTTGAGGCATATACAGAAGGGTATGCAATGTAGATGCGCAGGGACGCGTCCCCACACTTAAAACCTTAACGGATAGGGTTAACCGAGCAACAAGGACCTAGGACCACCTAATAGACCATCCACTAAGGTCCCCACACTTAAAACATGAATGTCACTTAGAAACAGAAGGTGTAGGGTTAGAAAAACTTGGCCCATGTTGTCGAGGATCAAGGTTGATTGTCGACGGCACGTCCGATGTTGTTGTCGGCTGCTGGAGGTACCAAGACATCTTCATAGCACACATCCGTCATGGCAGGGACCACGCGGCAGCACCTAGGGAGGTAACTGATTGAAGGAATCGCAGGAAATTCATCGAGGGCGAGGGATATTGCACTCAACTCACAATCACTCAAATGGAATGAAAGAACTATCACTCGCCCCATAACTAATATCACTCGAGGAATAATGATTGAAACCCATATCTCGTACCCAGTTTAGAAATCGACAGGGAGATGGTGCAGAGGGAGTATGCCAGGGTGCAGAGTTGATGGTGCATTAGTGCATCTAACCCATCTGGCATAAGTGCAAGGAGAAAGGCAAGGGAGCCTTACAGTGCAGTGTACAGAACAGGGTAATCTGTCTTGTGTTGACGGAGAGAGACCCATCCTGTGGGTGCATAGGGAAACAGGAACATACCTGACTCCAAGTGTCGTAACGTCCCTCAATTCTCACCTCTCGGTAATTGATTGAAGAAACTCCAGTCACACTCAGCCCACCCTCTGTCTCACACTCTGTTGATAGATACAGGAGGGCAACCATGTCCTGAAACCCATTGATGTAATCCTCACGATCACTTGTGCAAAGGTGGTATGCCTTGTGCGCATTTGATGGTGCAATTGTGCATCCCGCCCTGTGCCGGCATACAGTGCAAGAAGGAAGGCTAGGGAGCCTTATGGTGCAGTGCACAGAAAAAGATTGTGCTTTGTGCATTGAGAGGCCCATCCCGTGCGTGCAGCACTTCATTTACACTTCTCACCTCTCATTTGACTTAAAGGGAAAAGACTGGTGTCTCGGCCCACCCGTTGTCTCACTCATTGTTGATAGTTACAGAGGGCAACCATACTCACTTCCCGATCCGGTTAGGGTGAAAGCTCACATCACTCGATTGGTTGTCGATGAAGATCGCGTCGTCAGTTGTTGAAGAGGCATACCCAGGGAGGTAGCCATCAAATCGAACGTTGTGTTGGATAGGACATGTCATCTACTAGAGGACAGTTAGATGCTCTGCAGAAAGACCCAAGACATAGCGTACCAAGGGAGGCAGCTTCGAAACTAGATCTTGGAAATTTCAATTGATGAATCCACTTTCTGGACTGCTGGGTGTTGCCACCTTTTCCACAGCCAGCTTCCCGCCCAAGGGTGTTTGCCACCTTTTCTTGGAACGAGGCCTGCTATGACAGGGAATTACTTCCTTTTCTCCCATAACAGTTTTTTTTTTCTTTCTTTGCTTTTTTTTTTCTTGTTTTGTTTTGTTTTTGTTTTTTTTTTTCTCATATTCCCGAGGGTGTCTCCACCTTTTCTCGAAGAATAAGTCGGCATGACAGGGACCGAAGTCCTTTTCTCCCATGACCGATATGTATTTTTTTTTTCTGTTTTTTTTTCTTCGAATTAAGCAAGGGAATGGTAGAAATACCATGTATCAGAACCAACCTCGCCACTGTCGCTGGTGGAAAATAGAGGATAAGAGATCAAGGCTGGAAGATGGGATTGAGGGGACAGAGGGTTGCATCCACCTTATCAGGAGTGGCTGAAGAATGGCTATCAGAAGTAGCATAATAAGAAGTACAGTACCGCGCCAACGAGGGAAAGGATAAGATGACCGTGATTGTCAAGATCCCCAAGGAGGGAAGTACTTCTTCAGGCGATATCCATTGATCATAGAAAGGGATCATCAGAGGCATCAACGGTCTGCACTTGGACAGAGCCATTAGGGTTGACAACAAGTATCTTATATGGGCCCATCCACCGCTATTGGAGCTTACCAGGAAACTTGCCAAATCGTGAATCATAGGCTAAGACCAAATCACCTTCGTTGAGCTCCTTGTGCTTGATGAAGCTGTCATGGTAAGCCTTACGTCGAGCTTGCGTGGCTTCCATGCACTGTAGAGCCATCCTATGAGTTTCGTCCAAACATTCCAGGTGCAGGAGACGGCGTTGCAGTGAATCATCAACCCCCAAACGCTCTTTGATAGCCACTCTCAAAGAGGGCAATTCCAGCTCAACAGGGAAAACAACTTCTGTACCATACACTAGCTGGAAGGATGTCTGTCATGTTGCTGCTTTATGGGAGGTTCTGTACGCCCAGAGGGCCTCTGTAAGTCGATCATCCCAATCACGATGATGTGCGGCAATCGTCCTTGTCATAATCGAGCAGAGGATTCGATTCGTGACTTCGACTTGGCCGTTGGCTCTGGGGTAGTAAGGAGTGGACTTGCGATGGTGGATCTTATACAGCTCTGTCAACTCTTCCATGACTTTATTAATGAAATGAGTACCTCTACCACTTACCAGCTCTAAGGGACTGCCAAAACGGGTGATGATATTCTCGTACATGAATAGGGCCATGCTGTTACCATCGTCCCGCTTTAGGGCTTTAGCTTCACACCACTTTGTGACATAATCCGTACATACGAGGATGTATCGGTTCTGTTTCCTTCTGGTGGGAGGATCGATTGGGCCTACGAAGTCGATGCCCCACTTCTCGAAAGGCTTCAAAGGAAGGATAGGTTGCAGTGGCATGGCACTTGTCTTCGTGGGTTTCCCCATTCTCTGACAAGCATCACATCTTTTACAGTAATCATAGGCATCCTTATGAATGGTAGGCCACCAGTATCCTGCGAGTAGAGCCTTCCGGGCTATAGCTTCTCCTGCAAAGTGGCCTCCACATGGCTCGTCATGGCAAGCCTTCAGAACAATCCCAATCTCATATCCTGCAACACATCTTCTGAGCACTTCATCTTTGCCTTTCTTGTACAGTGCACTGCCTAACAGGCTGTAGGGGGCTGATTCTAACATAAGCTTCTTCCTTTCCCGACTAGAAATGCCAGGAGGGTACAGTTAGGTTGCCAGGAGATTGGCAATGTCTGCATACCAGGGGGTTACAGTTTCTACCAGGAATAGGGAAGCATCAGGGAGGTCTGGATCATCCTGCTCCTCGTCTGCAGTTTGTGGGATACGCGACAGATGATCAGCCAGAACATGGGAACGACCAGGTTTGGTAATTACCTCAAAGTCGAACTCCTGAAATAGAAGGATCCATCTCATCATTCATCCTTTCACATATGCTTTGTTCATCAGGAAGGACAGGGCCTCATGATCCGAACATAAAATTTAAAGTGGGTAGATAGGAGGTAGTGGCAAAACTTTTCTAGGGCAAACACCATTGCCAAGCACTCAAGCTCTGTCACTGTATAGTTCCATTCCCTATGAGTGACTTTTCGACTTGTGTAATAGATCGGCTGATCCAACTTCGAGGAGCCCTTCTGGCAGAGAACTACGCCTAAGCCTTCAATGGATGCATCAGTGTGTACATGGAACTCCTTCGTCCAATCAGGAGGTTGAAGAATGGGTGCCTCAATCAAACACTGCCTTAGAGTGTTGAAGGCTTTATCACATTCTTCCGTCCAAATAAACTCTGCTTCTTTCCTCAGAAGCTTGTGCAAGGCGGTTGCCTTTGTTGCAAAATGGGCTATGAACCTTCTGTAGTAACCCACGTGGCCTAGGAATCCCCTCAACTGATTGAGGTTGGTGGGTGCTGTCAGGGCTGCAATGTTTTCGATCTTTGCAGGGTCTGTTGATATCCCTTGTGCAGAGACAATGTGGCCCAACAGAACTCCAGAAGAGACCCCAAAGATGCATTTGTCAGGGTTGAGGGAAATCCCATAGTCCCGGCATCGGTCAAAGCATTGTTCCAAATGTCCCAAGTGTTCACGGATCAAACTATAGACACAGAAGTCATCCAAATATACCTCAATAAAGTCGTGCAGATGATTTTGGAATGCGGCCATCATGACTCGCTGGAAAGTAGCAGGGGCATTGCAGAGCCCAAACGGCATCACTCGGTAAGCGTAGGTCCCCCATTCTATGGTGAAGGTTGTTTTGGATTGGTCTTCTTCTGCTATCTGCACTTGGTTATGTTCGCTGAATCCATCCAAAAGGGAATAAAGCTCATGTCTTGCCATAGTGTCCAACAGTTGGTCTCTGAAAGGGATAGGAAAGTGATCCTTCTTCGTCTTGGAATTGAGCTTTTGGAAGTCAACACATATTCGCAATTTGCCATTCTTCTTGGGTACAACCACGATGGGTGAGACCCATTCACTATTTGCCATTGGATAGATGAACTCGGCTTCCAGAAGCTTCAGCAGCTCTGCTTTCACCAATGTGGAATAATTCGGGTTCATTCGCTCTGTCGTTGCCGTACTGGCTTGGCATCAGGCTCCAAGTCAATATGATGCTGACATATTGTGGGATCAATCCCCTTTAGGTCTTTGTAGGACCAAGCAAACACGTCCAAATTCTCTTTCAACAAGTTATACAAGGTTGACAACTCCTCTTCTCGGAGGATGCTACCCACCTTCAAGTGGCGTTCAGTGCCATCTGCATCCACAAAGGTTAACTGCCTTTCACCTTCTACTTCACGGATGAAGGTCCCGCGGACTGCTTCTAGGTACAGATCCGACTCCTTCAAGGGAGTGGTGTCCTCTTCGGATGTCCCACTAGAACCAACTTCTTCTTTTGGTGGAGACTTAGGGTGCTCCTTGAGATGTTGAAATGGGATTAGAGCCGTTTCGGGTTTGATTTCATGATTAATTATCTCTTGGATTGAAGACTCATCTTCTGATGACACATCTAGGAACGTCACATAACAGGGACTCTCTGATGCCTATTGGGTTTGTGAGATTGGTGCTTATTGGCACGGTGCATCATCATCATCTTTCTTTGGCAAGGATAGGTGAGGACGACATGAGCCACTGTTGAAAGATGGCTTATTCTTCTTAATCCATTTCTTATAAATATTTTGCATATGAGAAGATCCATTTACCAGACCAAATGGTACCATCGCCATTCTGTCCCACAGCATGAGCTCGTCTGCTTCTGATGCTTCGGGAGCTTCTTCTTCAAATGTATCCTCTGCAGGTGGGATAGATTCTTCTGGCTCACTTTCATAACCTTCTTCTTCAATATCATCTCCATCCTCTTCTGTCTCTGTCTCTATCTCTGTAAGAGCTCTGTAAGAGAAGAACAGGTTCTCTGTTTCATCTTCTACCTCTGTCTCTGGCTCTGCTATGGCCATGTAACACGGAGAGCAGTACATCCATGCTTCTATCTCACTGTCAGACGTGATTTCGAAAATCGTTTCTGGTTCAGGTAGGAAGTATTCACCCATTGACAATGTCTTTGCATCTTTTGGGAGTTGGCTTACAGTATCCACTGTTAAGGAACGTGCCACTGTTTTCTTGGGAAGGATCTGTCTGACAGCATCTTCATCTGCTGATGTTCCATCTATAGCCTCATTAGGGGAGTCAGAAGATAATTCCAAGGAGGTGGATCCATGCCCTTTTTGAGAACCATATAGCTTCAACACCACTTTGTTGGGTCCTCTACCCAAGGTCAAGGTTCCTTTGAACCAATCCGTCCTTGCTCTGGCTTCAAAAAGCCATGGTCTGCCCAGTAACAGAGGGTAGGATGTACCATAAGAGTTTGGCTTCACCACCAGATAGGTTAGCCAATAATCTTTTCCGGCTACTGTAGTCTTCACATACGGGAGAATGCCCAAAGGCTTGATTTTGCTCTGATCCGCCAATCTGATGAGCCATTGGGTTGGTTGCACACCTTGTAGGCCTAGATCCTTCATTGTCACATCCGTCATAATGTTCACTAATGAACCACCATCAATTAGTGCATTTGCAATGAAGCAGCCTTCTATCCACACACCAGTCTCTGGGGTACTCGAATCTAGGAAGGCGTTAGCCACTTTCACTTCTTTTACAGACTCTGAAGCTTTGTCGGACTTTGTTGCTGTTGAGGGAGCAATCCTTAAGCCATGTCTTTGGGTCAGTATACTTTTGAACCTTTTTCGGCAACTGGGAGACAACATCAATAATTGTCGGAATGTGAGGTTTGATTTAAAGATATCTAGATCTCTGACCAGATCGTATTCCTTAATAGGATCCATTGGCTTCTCTAACCGGTTAGGGAATGGGGCAACACCCATTTTCATTTTCCCTCTTTCTTCCAACAGAGAAATCATGGGAACTTCTTCTGCCCCTTGTGGCACCTCCTCCTCTTCTATCTCCTGGACCTCTGGTCCTGTCTCTGGAACTGTCTCTGTAACTCTCTATGGCATTGTAGTGCTCTGTACGGCACTGTCAGGCTCTGTTTTGTTCTGTTCTTCTAGTGGAAGATTGAACTTCACTGTTCTGGCAGGAGGATTGTTTTCTTTCTGTATAGGTGGTTCCTTCTTCTTTGCATGCGTGATGGCAGTAACTTCCAATTCCACTAAATTGGAGGTAGGCTCTTGGGCCTTGGCTGGATCATCAGTAGCACTGTTTCTCACTAGGGATGGGCTTGGACAGTCTTTTGCAGTGTGGCCTTCTCCTTTGCATTGGCTGCATAAGGGCTTGTAATCCACTGACCTTCTGGGATTTGGACAATTTGGTGAAATGTGTCCCTTTTCTCCACATCTGTAACACTCCACTTCTGATCTCTGACCACCGCCAGACTATCTTCCTCTGTAACTTTGAGAGGGAAACCTCCTAGGTCCAAAATTAGGACCAAACTCTCTAGGCTTGGGTCCAATATCTTGTGTTGTCATTTTGGATTCCAGCAAGTTGAATCTTGCGTCTTCTTCCTTCCTTCTCCTATCATGCATCTCCTTCAGAGAGCAAATGTCCTCTGTATGGTTTTTTCGCAAACAGTAGGAACAGAAGGCTCTAGGAATGGTTGGTTTTTGTGTACATTCAGTGGCTAAATAGCCTGCTTGATGACACTTACCACACCAAGTATTCGACCGCATCACATCTCTTTGTGCTCCTACAACATTGGATATACTAGCGGTATTCACTTTCAGCGTCTGTAGCTGCTCTGTAATCACATCCATCAACTCCTTTTTGATATTTGCAACTGAGTTGGATAAGTAATCCTTCAAGCTTTCTCCTCCTGAGGTACTGGCAGTAGGGTTTTGAGGAGTCTCTGTAATCACTACATAAATAGGTTGGGCTAGTGCAGAGGGATCTATGTTCTGATTTTGATTCAAAGCTCCTGTTTGAACTGTTGGCTGTTGGCTCCAGTTGGTAGGGTTCCATTGTTGCTACTGATTTGGCATTGGGGAAATTGGTTGGGACCATTGTTGTTGTGGTTGAACCATCATTTGAGGCATTGATTGTGGCCACTGTGGATTTGGTGCACTGTACTGTGATACTGGGGGCATCTGTTGGTAGGGGTAGGGAATTGTCCCTGGGACTGCATTTGGTGGGTACATCATTCCTGGCATCAGAGGAGGTAGGACTCCTCTTCCTGGATTCATCACCAATCTAGCTTCCACTTCATCGTACAGTCTGGCACCTTCTGTTGCAGCTTGCAGTGTGGCTGGTCTTTGCAGCTCCACAAACTTACGGACTTCTGGTTGTAATCCTCTGAGAAACACCCCCTTCTGAATGCCATCATCTAGATTATGATTAGTCCATCTCTTCAAAATGGATTCCATTCGTGAGACATAAGCTTCTACTCTTTCTCCAGAGGACTGACTTAGGTTCATAAATTCCTCTCGCGTCCGCTCTTCAAAACCTTCATGCCCGAATTCAGTGATGAGGAAAGCCAACTTCAAGTCATCCCATGTGCCAAAAGTTCCTGTTGCTTGTCTCTCATACCACTGAAATGCCGCACCCTTGAAAGTGGCGGGGAATACTGCTAACCAATGCTCAGGGGTTCTAGCATTGTTAGGCACACATGGTACTATAAACTCTACTACATGAAGATCAGGGTCTTCATTGTACTCTCCCTTAAAAACTCGCAATGGAACTACATTCACTGGCCTGTCATCAATATTTCCAGGATGGATCTGGCTTGGAAGTGGACCTCCAGCAGGAGGAGGAAGGGCTTGATGTGCCATTGGGACTTCTGTAAAGAGTTCTGCAAGGGCGTTAAAGGCGGCTTCTGCTGCGAGCTCATTCTCGGATTTGATTTTTGCTTTCTCTCTTCTCACGTACCTCTGGACTCGTTCTAACGCTTGCCTCTTTATTGCGTCATTCATCAGGGGGTTGGCTCCACTATGTTGTTAGTGCTCCACAAAGGGTTAACAGAAGGCTTCAGTCTTTGGAGGACTGTCTTGCCAACATTTCTTCTACTTCTTCCTTTTCAACGTCTCTGAATTCTGCTTTCATGCCACTACACAGAGGAACGTATTCGCTTCTAAAGGTGTCAAAATGCATACGTCTGAGCATTGTAGTGGTGCCATCATCATAGTAATGCCAGCTTCTGATGGTTTCAACAGTGTATGTTGTGAAGAACAACTCTGTCTATCAACTTCCAGTGGGTTGCTAATTGGACAAACAGAAGATTATTAGTGCACCAAGCATCCCATGTATCTTGTTGTTGAGCATCCACGAACAAATTCCAACTCTTTTCCTTCTTGTCTTTGTGAACCTCTACAGACCAAGACTCCTGAAGCTTCTTCACAATCTCCCACTTGATGATGTTTGGAAACTTCTCAATGAATGCCAAATCTTCCATGGATGGTCATTCTCTCTATTTCTGCTCTTTAGTTCGTTCCCAAACAGTTTGCCACCAAGATGCAAGTTTCTTTGCCTCAACAGGAAGAGGAAACTGTCCATCCCATAGAGCATGCATCATGATGGTGATGTGTTTCCGCCATTGTGGGATGAAATTCTTGTGGAAAGTGGCTTTGATTATGAGAAATTCCAACTCTTCAGTGGAAGAAGGAACTTTACAAACATTCATTGAATTCTTCTCTTCTTGGCAATGCCATTTCCTTCATTTTCAGCCTCCTCTGGTGCTTGTTGATGGCAAGTTTCCCCGGCTCCGCACCAAAAACATGGAGCCCCAAGAGGAACACCAAGGAAAAGGGAATTCTCTTGCAAGAAAATCTATCTTGTAACATCAACAAGCTTGTTTATTATGTTTTATATGATCACAATGAAGAAAAGAACACCAGGCACAACAAATCTTCATACAGCATCATGTAGATCTCCCACGGATTTGATAGAATCAACCATATTCTTTAATATCTTCACAAAATCCATCAATATAACAAAGAAAGCAAAGGAATACACCATCTTTGAATAGAAATACATCACATAGTATTCATCTTCAATATCTTCATAGTCTTCTCTCTCAATCTCTCACATACAATCACTCTGTTTTAGTAGAATTGGCTATCTCTGACTCTCTCTCTCTCTCTCTCTCTCTATCAATAATACATCATCTCCTCACTACAATCTCTCAAAATCATTCTCAATAATCCTTCTTAGGTCGTGGATACCCCTCCCAAGAGGTATGCCTGATATGAAGAGTCACCAGAGCCACTACAGTGTCCTTTCATAGCTCACTACTGTCACTTCACTCCAGTCTTCACTTGAGTCTTCAACAGCTACTTCTTTCACTTCTTTCAGCTCTTTTGCACTTGTATTCACCTCTTTCCAAGGCTAGAAAACTTTCCCAAGCTACACATACATTCTACAGAACACATACAGAACAGTCTACAGAACAATAACAGAATAGCTACAGTACAGAGATAGTACAGAGACAGAAGCTCTACAGAAGACCTACAGAAGGTTACAGAAGGCCATCAAAACCTCATAACTCGTACTTTAACCATCCCAAACTCTCAAAAACTATTCAATAAGATTTCAAAAGATCTCAATCTACATCAATCAGTACTCCATCCCTCCTTATAGAAGACAATCAGAACAAAACAGAAGCTATACAGAAGGTATACATAACCAATGAGAACCTATCAAAACACCACAGAACCTCATATCTCTACTAATAAACATTATGAACTTCCAAAACACAATCAATATCATCCAAAACACTCTCAAACCACTTCCAAACCAATCAATCATCTCATAAAATCAACCATTCAGCTCTCAAAAACAACAAAAATCAGCCAAAAAACAAGTCATTTCAACACTCAACAAAACTTGAGGGCAATAAACTAACAAAGGACAACTGAACAGATACAATCGGCTTCCAAAGGAGGGAGTAGTCATGGATTGGTAGTGGGACATACTGAACCACTATCAGTGGGATGGAGGGAGATGCCATTCAAACTATATGGGAGAATATCCACACACAAAAACTAGAAAAAAGAGGGAGTTCCTGTAAAAACCCACTCAATCCACCACAAAAATGGATACCATAAAGAAACTAGAAGATAAATATGACTAGACCAAACTTCCTCACGTAAACCACATCCTACAAAAAAAATTTGACATGATCTACGCATATATACAACCAAAAGCTTCGTGATATGTAAACATGTATACAACCTAAAACCTTGTAGTCAAGCACTCAAATCAAATATAATCTCAATCATACTACATCAAATATAATGACTTGGACCAAACCAAATAGATTAAGACAGACTCATAACAAAACCACTTACTAGTAAACAAAATAAATAGGGACTAATAAGACCTATGACAAAACCCCATCCTCTCATAAATTCTTTTCGTCAACCTATGGTGCAATGATGTGAATGAGTGAAAACCACACAATTTTCTTTTATCAAATGAAAAATTAGTTTGCAATTCATTACTAAATTATTCTCTTAATGCACAATGAGTTGTATTGCGTAACCCAAAACCCATTTAGACTTGACGTGACTTGACTATGGGTCTCTACAAATGCACTTCATTGTTATAATTTACATGATGTTTGATGCAAAGTACATGCATGCATGATGGTAATGATTTATTTTAAATTACAAATTAATGTTTATAGAGTGCATGTGCACTATAAATAGGGATAAAATTTTAATTTACAAAATTATGTGGATTATTGTGTCATGTGCTCTTGCAAACTGCAAGGGTTCCTTTTTACAATTTAATAATCAAGTAGAATTTAATTTAAAAATTTATGGAGTGCGTTCCATTAGTTTGGTGGGTGTAGTGATCAAATTAATTTTATTTAAAATTATTGTGTATTATGGTGCATGTCAAGGAGGGAAAGGAAATGAAACCCGGTGGTGTGTAGATACCTACAAGTTCTGATGGACTGGTGGGAAGGAGCACAAATCCCACGTCCAAAACTACAGAGCAATAGAGAATCCACGAATAAGAGGACAACAAGTCAATTAGTACAGAGTTAGCCTCCTCGATAATTTTTTTAAAAACTAATACTAATGCGAGAAGAAACAAAAGGATGGAGGAATTTCTGGATTTTCGGGTTTTTTGTTTGTTTATATTTTTTTCTATTTTTTTTTCAAATGTGACCTTTGGGATTTTTTTTGTTTCACATTTAAAAAAATTTGGTTTTTTTTAATTCTTTTTGTTTTTTCGTCTCTTTCTTTGATTTTTTAACTTTCTTGTTATTTTTAAATAGATAAATATATAGTTTGAGTGACTAAATAAGTAGAAAAATAGTTAAATTTTGTAAAGAAAATTTGTCAAAAAATTTTAAGAGATGTGAAGAAAAGTTTTAATAAAATTTACTTTTAAACTAAATTTTAGTAATTTATTCCATTTATCCTAATTTTTTGTATAGATTTTGATTTTTTGATTTGTTATGTGTTTTTTTGTTTAACCTAATTTAAATATATTTTTTGTTTGTTAATGAAGAAATAAGGTGGGTGCCCAGTGGTGCTATGTGTGAACTATAGGTAGTGTAGCATGATCAAGACTCCATTTGTAAAATGGAGGATGTGGGGGCAGGTGTGGGTGTTATGTCGGTGTGTAATTGGGGACTTACAAGAGGAAATAGGGGGCACATAGGGGGAAACAATCCCCCAGGATAGGGGGAATGGGGCTGCCTAGGGAAAGGGGGGCTACTTATGTGGGAGAGAAGGTAGGAGAGGGAAAGGGGCAAGAAGGGGGGTTAAAGTGGGGGAGGTTGGGTGGGGAAGGAGGTGTGGAGAAGGTCGTGGAGGGAGGAGCGTGGAGGAGATGATGGAGGGGGAGGTGGAAATGGGGAGATGGGGAAGTGGAAAAGAGGAGGAATGGAGGGTTGGAAAGAGAAGGAGGGGAGGATCTCGGGGAGTCCACCTATAAGCAATCATCTGTATAACATGTGTTCAAAGGATATTAAGAAATACCCTTTGTTTACATGCTATGCTACCTTAAAATGATCCCTTTTACTTTACTAAACGTACAGAGATCTTTCAAATTGTAATTAAAAAACCCCTTTTGTAAATATAATATTGTAAAATTTACTAAATATAGTACTCACGTGGTATCTTACATATTCTATAAGGTGGACCCCCTGGGGGGAGGATAGAAGGGAGGCAGGCAAGGGGCGGGTTGGGTAACATGTGGAGGTAGGTTAGCCTCCTCCTATCCCTGCAAGCAATGCCCACTTTCACTTGCCCACCACCTACCCTACCCCCTACCCACCACTTGCTACACCCACACTTCCTTTCCCACTAGCTACCCTACCCCTGCATGCAACACCCAGCCTCCCTTTCCCACCACCTACCCTACCCTTGACCTCTCATCGGAAGTGCCCACTATCCCTTCCCCACCACCTCCCTACCCCCAACAAAATGGAGGGAACAAGATGGACAATACCAATGATACTAATTATTTGCATGGAAAATTTATTAAAAATACACCTAAAAATGTGATCAAAATTTAATAATAATAAATATATTTGCCAAAATGGAGTGCAGTAAAAGAAAAAAATGTCTCATTTAACAAGACAGACATGGCTTTCAATTAGAGCACCATTTCGGTGAGAAACAGGGGTGTTCACATTAAAAATGGCCAAAAACATCAAAGAAAAGGACACACAAACATGCAAAATTAATAACACTCGATTCGGGGATCAGAATGATAAGTCGTAAAAAGGAAAAATGTTCAAAGGAAAAGAAAGATGGGGTCTATAAGGTCAAACTATAGTTTTGGCAGAAAAAAGATATGTTCACATGGAAACACGTCAAAGGTATGCAAAATATTTCAAAAATTAATAATTTATGAACCAATACTCAAAATAGAGGGTGCTTAAAGGAAAAAGTGTCAAAATCAAAGGGGAAAACAAGGCTATAAGAGCAAATTTCAAGTTTGATGAACATAGGATGCATTCACATGGAAATATGTTTGGAGAGTGTAAATGAATTCAATAATTAATCATGAATGAGTTGTGAGTTTGAGCAAGGGACTTTAAAAGGAAAAAATTTCTATTTTAAAAGGACAAATAATAGTATGACATTAAAGTGCAATTCTAGTAAAGCAAGGATGCATTTACATGGAAAGTCGAGGAAAATATAGAAATGGCCACATTGGGAAGGAAAGACCCGAGCACAAGGTGGAATAGGATGGGTTAATGGGAAAGGGATCCCAATAGGAAATAGATTAGAAATTGTATCACTGAACAATCAGATAGCGGAATTTTCATGAGTGTATGCAGAAGAGATAGGCAAGGGGGCATCCCTGCACTTAAGATTTTTCAGACCGATTTTGTTCATCAACATGGATTTAACACTTAATAGCAAACCAAACCCTTGCATCCCCACACTTAAGACATGATATGCACATATAAATGTAAGAGGTAGGGTTAGAAACACTTGGCCCATTGAATTAATGGTTTATGTGAATAGTAGTTAACGCTCTCGGTATTGACGTCATCTATAGGAGGTACCACAGCCCACCACAGTACACTTCGATCATGGTAGGGACCATACAGATATACCCAAGGAGGTATCTTTATCAATGAAGTCCACTGATTTCGAGGGCAAAAAATATAATACTCAGCTTGATAGTTACTCATGTGGAAATGATAGAGTAGTCTCTCACCCCATAGCTCATGTAACTCAAAGAGGAATGAAAGGAACCCTTATCCCACACCCATTTTAGAAATCGAAAAGAGGGATGATGAAGAGAGAATATTGTTGAGAATTATGCAATCATACTCCTATGATAGCCTCTTTGTATGGAGCAGTAAGGCAAGGAACATGCAATAGCCTAGAAGAGCTACCTTGTATCCCATCGACATGGTAAAGGAAAAGTGGCAGTATCTTGCAACTATAAAAGATTGTACTTGACAATCATTTGAATACAATGCTATTGTACTTTGCACTTTCAGTCTATGTCTCTATTTACTCACAATTGTGTTTATGAGTCCAAGCTAACCTATATTGGAATGCTAATTCACTCCGCACAATTGATGGTGCATCTGTACATCTCACCCCATTTGGCATAAGTGCAAGAAGGAAGGCGAGGGAGCCTTATAATGCAGTGTAGCAAAAAACATAGTGACATATTCTATTGTAGTGATAGAGGCCCACTTCATGTGTGAAAAGGAAAATGGGAACATGCCTGATTGCAAGATGTTGTAACATCCCTCCATCCTTACCTCTCTATTGAATGAAGGACTGGTCATGCTCTGCCCCCCCTCTGTTGCACCTGTTGCTAATAGATACATGAGGGCAACCTAGTTCCTTACACCCATTGATGTAATCCTTACTGCTACTTATATAGAGGTTTATATGCCTTGTACATAATTGATTGTGCAAACCTACATTGCACCCTATGCCGATATTCAGTGCAAGAAGGAAGACCAAGGAGTCTTATAGTACCATGCGCCCTATGCCAGTATTCAGTGCAAGAAGGAAGACCAAGGAGTCTTATAGTACCATGCATAGGAACAAATCATGATTTTTTCATTGAGAGGCCCAAATCATGCTTGCAATGCTCTATTCACACATCATACATCTCATTTGAATTGAAGGTAACAAGACTAGATACTCATCCCACCCTCTATCTCAAACTCTCAAGCCAGTAGGGTTGATTATAAGGACCTTGTAAGGGCCCATCCAACACTATTGGAGATTTCTAGGGATTTTACCAAAGCATGAATCATAAGCAAGGATAAGATCACCTTCTTTGAATTATTTCTATCTAATGAAGCTATCATTATGTGGCTTTCATGCATTGTAAGGCCATCCTACCAGTCTTGTCCATACATTCTAAGTGTAAGAGATGGCACTACAGGGACTCTACATCTCTAGTTGCTCTTTAATAGCCACTCACAGAGAGGGCATTTCTAGCTCTACTAGAAAGATTGCTTTGATACTATGGACCACTTGAAAATGTGTCTATCCTATTGTGGCCTTATGGAAGGTTCTATATGCCTAGAGATCTTCCATAAGTCAATCATCCCAATCACAAGATGTGCAGCAATTGTCCTATTGAGAGTTTGGCAATCACACTTGTTTGTAAGTATCTTTGTATGGAGCAGTGGGAAAAAGAAATGCAAGCAGTCTAGGAAGAGATGCTTGAATCGCATAAGCATAGTGGAGAAATAGGGAACCATCATGAGGCTATAAAGTATTGTAAGTTTCTTATCATTCGATGTAATGTCATTGTCCTTTGTCCTTTCACTCTAGTATTAGTGTCATTGTGTCTCATACTCAAGATTGTGTTCATGAGTCCAAGCTTCCATCTTGGAACCTAATTCACTTGAGTAATAGTTAGTCCTTCTTGTCCATGTCATCATGAATATTGTCTCTGTGTTCCATCCTCCATAGCTTCCATGCTCTAGATCCATGTTTTTCAACATGGTATCATAGATTAGTTGAGCATGGCTCATCTCTCCACTCTACTCATGTATCTTGTCTTCCACCTCCTTTGCCATAGCCAATCTGCATTGTGTCAACTTGGAGCTCTTGGACCTCTTGAAATAAGCCATATCAACTCACAATTTCTTCTGTTGACCTCCTCCTTTTTGCTTAAGGCACTTCCTCCTGTCACCTAAAACTAGGACATTGATGACATTTATCATAGCATTGTACAAATTGGTGGTCATTGCCTAATCTACACCATCAGAGCAGCAGGCCATATGATTGATGCTACACTAAGAGTCCACATTTACCCTGTGACCATAAGGATTTTGAAGCCCACCTCATAAGCTTCTCCCCCATAAAATCTTGTGGCAAATAACTGCTTCTACATGCTGCTGTGACCAAAAAACTAGCCACATGGCTAGAAACCCTTAAGGCAGCCATAACTAGTTGACTTGAAGCTCATGTTTTCTTTCATTTTCTCAATCCTGCCACTTGGACCAAGTCACTACCACTTTGGTCTGATTAACCAATGAAGTTTCCAGTAAGCCTACACATCAAATCAACAAGGAGTGGGGATTTGAAAGATTTGGAAAACCGAAGAACATCAAATTTCAAACTAGTATCTTTTGATACTACACTACCATTACTTGTGTTTCTTAATACATCCAAAGGCAGCTCCTAACCTGAGAATTCTAGTGCTAATTTGCTATTGTTCCAACCATTCAACATGGAAAAAGACTCACTGACATGTCACTTTAATGGAGTTTGGTTTCATACCTAAGAACCACAGATAAAGCTTACATTGATGAAGAAGGGCTTATGGACAATCACTAATAGTTAGGAGAAGAAGCCTCGAGATGCTGCTCTTGCAGAAGCTTGGAAAAAAAGCAATGACAAGGCTCAAGATATCATAAAGCTTGAGTTGGATGATAGCTACATCCATCATGTGGATACTTGTGAAACCTCTCATGATAGCACATGGGACCCAACTGGAAACATTGTTTGAAGCTCAATCCAAATCCTCTAAATATGGGCTATTAATTGAATTCTTCAAACTTGATATGAAGAGTACTACCTCTCTGGCAACTCACTTAAATTACATGGAAATTCTTTTAACTCAACTTGTAGAAATTAAAATAAAGATGGATGAGGATGTATGCATTGGTGTTTTATTGAAAAGTCTTCTTCCTGAATATGGTAATGTTTCTACTACATTAATTAATATGCCAAACCCTAAATTGGTTGACATTAAGGCCTCTCTATTAGAAGAAGAAAAGAAGATCAAAAGAAAAGAAGGGCCAAGTAATTCAAAATATGAACAAGTACTATATGTAAACAACAAGTACAAGGGAAAGAAAGACCAGTTGGTTTGTGACTTCTGCAAAAGAATTTGACACACTAAGAAGTTCAGTCATGCCCAAAAAAGGTCTCAAAAGGCCTACCTTCTTGTAGCTATGAAGGAATAAGAAGACCATCAAGAGAAGGACAAACCTCACTAGTTCTTCTACTCCACTACTCTGATTGACTCTTTTAAGTCTTGTATGAACTTGCTATTGGGACCAAAAATGGGCCCGAGACTAACTCTCCTACACCTCGGGATTGGCCCCAAGATGCATGGTGAACATAAAACATATTCGAAACAAAGTCAACTCTTTCAATTCAATGATCCAGGAAATGATAGATAAACCTCACAAAATAACCCCCAAGGAATCAAATATCTAGCCCTATGGCTTGGGATACCTTACACTCTCAACATTAGTCATCACTCATACAAACATGTGCTATGCATCTAGGATATGACACCATATGGTGCATCAATGCAAGTGTGTATATGATCATCGTGCTCAAACACATTTATTCATTGAAAGTTAGCAATGTGAAAGTATGAAGACAATTCCTTTCATGATTTTTTTCCTACGATAGTGCTTCGTTGCTTAGGGCTAGTACTGAGCTTTCTTGTGCTATTAGTCCCTTTAAGTTTTAAACAACCACGAAATCTATACAATATGCATCATGAAACATCATAATTTAACGTACTTTATCTACTCAACAACCCCTAATCCCATACATTTAAAATTTTGCATGCGTTGATAGGTGTATGGCGTGGTTTTTAAATGTATTTTTATTTATTGAAAGTGATAAAAACTCACTCCAACAAGGAGATAGGGCTGAACCAAGGCTAAAACTCATGCTTCAGCTCTATTATACACACCAAAAACCCAAAAACCACATATTTCTCCTTAAACCACCTAGTCTTGGGTTTTGCATATTTAGCATAAATTTATTATACGACTAATTTTTTAGGATTCCTTCAATATGACGAATCAATTAGAGTGTCGGAAATAAAATACAATCATTGCTAACCATTTCAAATAATAATTGATCATAAAATGATAAAATCTACATTTTTCATAAAACTACTGATTTAGGACGCACATTTTTTGAACTTGGAGACCCGGTGACGATTTATCACATCCGTTGATGATCTATCCAACCTCCATTCACATTTCTTTCCAATCGTGCATTATCCCACGATAAAAAACGTCCATCTCAGCCCATCCCCCTCTCTTTTACATTGATCCGTGATAACAAATCGCAAGAGGAGAGAGGAGAGAAAGACTAAAATCAAATCTTATTGCCCAGTGTATCATTTTCAATCATTTCTATGATGATGAAGGGCAAGGAATTGATGGAACTTGCTGCCCAGAGGATTTCCAGGATGGTGCACAGTAAAAATTTGATTTAAAAATTACAAATTTGGGGTGCTCCCTCTCCCCCAACGTTTTAAGAAGTCGTATAGAGGAAAGCCAAGAGAGAGCTCAATCATCATTCTTTACATTGTTCCATTGATATTATTTCACTTACTTAAGTGTCAGTCATACTTTAGTTTTAACTAACCACAATCACTAACCTAACTTATTAAATGTCCCACACTTGCTGATAAAGCTAGACATAGCTAAGACACTATCGGTCACACACAAGAGCTTAAAGTCCCAACACTCCCCCTCAAGCTCAAGATAAAACGTGTACACCAAGTAGCTGTCAGAATCGACTGAACTTATCTTTGCATAAGATCTATTTTCCTTGCAAGAACCATCTCTCTGATAAAATGATAGTATACCTCAATGTGTTTAGTCCTGGCATGATAAATTGGATTTGTTGCCAATAGAACACTATTGAGATTGTCACAAAACAAGGTCACTGGATCATCCACCCATATGTCCAAATCTGCCATAAGCTTAAGCAACCATGCAATCTCACATGCTGCCAATGCAACACCCCTATACTCTGCCTCAGTGCTAGACAATGCAACCGTTGGTTGCTTCTTGCTGCTCCAACTAGTCATTTCACTTCCAAATCCAAAGGCATAACCAATTGTAGATCTATGATCATATGAGCATCCTGCCCAATCTGCATCCGTGTATCCAACCAGTGTCAAGGGCTTATCTTTCACATAAAATAGCCCATAATCTACAGTGGACTTTACATATCTCATAATCTTCCTAACAACATCCAAATGTGGCTGTCTCGGCTTTTGCATGAGTTGACTTATGAGCCCAGTAGCATAACTCAAGTCAAGCGTGGTGATGGT
The DNA here is from genome assembly GCF_053477565.2 of Lygodium microphyllum. Taxonomy (NCBI): domain Eukaryota; kingdom Viridiplantae; phylum Streptophyta; class Polypodiopsida; order Schizaeales; family Lygodiaceae; genus Lygodium; species Lygodium microphyllum. The sequence goes on along the minus strand of NC_141163.1, from coordinate 87,000,432 downwards.
CAAGTAGATCAGACTTCCAACCATCTGCCTATACATAGTCACATCATCAATTTCAGCTCCAGTGCTAATGTTGAACTTGACATTCTGATCAAGAGGTGTATCCATCGGTTTACATTCAGCCATGCCATATTTCTTTAGCATTTCCATGGCATAGTGTTTCTACATTAGCCATAAACCATTTTCAGCCTTGATCACCTCAATACCCAAGAAATACTTCAGTTCGCCTAAGTCTTTCATATCAAATTCAAATTTCAGCATTTGCATAGCATGTTGTATCCCCAAGTCATCATCACTTGTGATTATCAAATCATCAACATAGATAACCAGAACTACCAAACCTCTTTCTGTCTTTTTTGTAAACTGACTATGATTAGCCTTGCCAATAGTGAATCCCAAACTTTGCAAGTAACTCCTGATCCTTGCATGCCAGGCTCTTGGGCCAATGCTTCTTTTAGTTTGTATACATAATGCTGAAAATCAGGGTGTACATACCTTTAGGAGGATGATCCATATAAACATCATTTGCTAAATCACCGTTGGGAAACAAATTCTTAACATCCATCTGTTGTAATTTCCAGCCTCCTTTAGCAGCAACCAATGCAATTAGTGTAATTTGTATGGTTTCCATCTTGGCAACATGGCTGAATGTTTCCTCATAATCTACTAACTCATACTGCTAGGTATAACCCTTAGTAACCAGCCATTTGACTTGCATTTAATTTTGTAGACCCATTGTAGCCAATGGTTTTCTTTCCTTTTGGCAGTGGCAAAAGATCCCATGTTCTAATTTCAGCTACGGCAGATATTTCCTCATCTATAACTGTGCACCAATTTTTATCTATCATTGCTTCAGCATATGTAGCAGGTTCTTTGACCTCCATCACCTTTGTCATATAAGCATAATACTTCACAGAATAACCACTACAAGTCAGCCTATCCATACGGTATCTGACTCTCTATGAGAGTCTAAGCTGTGGTGCACTACCTGATTCCCCTCTCTCATAAGGTAAAATATACTTGTTTTGCCTAGTGCCAAGAGTATACACACTCGGAATACCAAGCTCACTGTTTAGACTGTCAACTGAGTCATAACTTGAAGTCATCCTACCAGGTGTCATCACACTGAATGTATCATCAGAAGCTTGTTATTTTTCTTTGTTGTCCACCACATCATATCTCCCCCTCATTAACATAGTGGTATCAGTGGATGATGAGCCAGAGCTCCACAATCTCCCTGTCCATGGAGATACCATTTTACCACTAGGGTCTATCAGTGCAGTATTCTGTTGCGAATCAACTGTAGAAGCATATGTAGAAGTCATATCTAATGGCATTGCAATAGGTGATGTATACCAAGAAGCCATCTCACCAAAGATAACATCTCTGCTGAATAGTGTCTCTTGAGTAGAGGGATCATAGCATTTATATGCCTTCTTCTCTTGTGAATAACCAATAAAGACACACTTATGTGCTTTTGGATCCAACTTCTTCCTATTCTCATAAGAGATGTGCACATAAGCAAGACAACCAAATACTTTCATGTGACTAATATTAGGCTTGTAGCCATATAGCTTCTCAAATGGTGTCATATCATGAATCCTTGTAGTGGGAGTCCTATTCAAGATATACATGGCTGTCATAACAGCCTTAGCCCAATAATACAGTAGCATCTTCTTCTCATTCATCATTGCAAGAGCAGCTTCCATTAAGACCTTGTTCTTCTGTTCAACTATTCCATTTTTGTTGTGGAGTATAGTTGCATGTAAGCTACCTATGTATACCATTTTCAACTAAAAAACTCTCAAATTCATTTGACACATACTCCCCACCACTGTCAGATCTCAAACAAAACTTGCCGCTTAAATTGCTAAAAAACAACAAAAACCTCATCCTTTGTTTTCAGCGTATAAACCCAAGTATAGCGACTAAATTCATCAATGAATGTCACATAATACTTAGAGCCTCCCATAGATGCATTATGGGCTAGCCCCCACATAATAGTTAGAAGTATAGCGACTAAATTCATCAATGAATGTCACATAATACTTAGAGCCTCCCATAGATGCATTATGGGCTAGCCCCCACACATCAGAGTGAATCAATTACAATTGTTGCTTACTATTTCTTACATACTTGATAAATGGCAACCTTTACTATTTACTAAACTGACAAGCATCGCAGACATGACCAATATTTGTGTAGGTAAACTTGGGTAGACTGGTAACAAGCTATTTCTTTTGCATCATTTGTAGCCGCTAAATATTAACATGTTCCACTCTCTTATGCCATATTTCTAAATCTCTAACTTTGCCAGGGCCATGATCAAACATTGTTGATTTCAATTGTGGCAAAGTGGCATCAAGAGTAAACATCCGGCCATTCCTATGACCATGAGCAATCAATTTTCACCCATTACCAAACTCCTCAATGAAGCAACCGTGCTTATTAAACCTAACCTGCAAATTCTCCTCAATCATTTGGCCCAGAGACAATAGATTTTTAGTAATTGATGGGATATGCAATACATCATGTAAGTTCTTCTTTTTACCATCATGGATTACCAAATGCACTTTGCCTTTATGTTCAATGCTATGATGCATGCCATCCCCTGTGTATACATAGCCATTCCTCTCATGCACCATGTCGATAAACTAGTCACTATGAGGCATCATATGATTTGATGCCCTGAATCAATATACCAAATAACATCCTCAATGGACTTCTCAAAAGCAATGTATTTCACATATGTCATGGCAAACAGTTTATCCCCAAAAGCACCATTTTTCTAACTAGACGATGCATAATTTCCATGTTGCTTGCCCTTTTGATTGCCCTGCTTCTTTCAGCAATCCTTAGCAATATGATTGTAATTTCCACAGTAGTGACAATACTTATCCTCATTAAGATTGTTAGATGGACACTACTGCTACCAAGAGCCTCTGCCTCTAGGGCTAGATCTCCCCCTTCCTCTGAACTTTCCACCTCCTCTTGCATTTGAAACTTGTTGGTTATTATGACCATAAGATACATTTTGTTGTCCTCCTCTGCCAGAACCATAACCTCTACCATGGCTACCATGACCACATTGATTCGAACAGAAGACAACATCCTTGCTCTTGGAACTACTAGAGCCTATGGCCAATCCCAATTTAACCTCTTCATGAACTAGCAATGCAACAAGCTCATTGAAATTTGGCATTTCAGCTCGCACAGATATGGAAGTATCTAATGACTTATATTCAGATCCCAAACCATTTAATGTCATTGTAACCATGTCTTCATCCTCAACCTATGTTCCAATGGATGACAGCTAATCTACAATAGTCTTCATCTCTCTGACATAATCCTGTATAGATTTGCCTTTTCTATTCATGTTGTTAAATTTATGCTTTAACTATATCTTCTTGGCACTGGTAGTTGTGCCAAAATACCTAATCAATATGTTTCATGCATCTGCTGGTGACTTGCAATTCATGATCTGCATTACCATAGCATCTTAGATACACAAAGATAACTAGTGTAGCACCATGTGAGCTCTTTCCAACCAAGCTCGGCGCCCTCGTCTTTGATCAATTGTAGGACTCCTCTCTGGGATTTCAAGTTCAGCTTCAACATGTGTCACCAAGTCCCAATATCCTTTACCTATCAAGAAGTTCTCCATGCGGAACTTCCATATGGTGTAATTATTGCTGTCAAGCTTTTCCCCCACTATATGGGTTATGTTGTCGATCCTTTCTGCATTTACCATATTGTAATAGGAAATGGCTACTTCCTGCAGGCCAACATCTTTGACTATTTATGATAGTTTTCTACAATTAAGTATTTTCTATAATTAGGGTATTTCATCCCATTAACATCTCAAAACCATCCACAAACATGTGGCATAACCTGTAGATACATCAATCAACACATAGACCATGTAGTTGCTAGAACTCTACATCATGCAACCTCACTCCAGCCAACCAAACATGTAGTCTAAAATCTACAAACGTTCAATGTCCATCAGCTCTTTCAAGGCCAAAACTGAGATGTATACATGTCATACATGCTCCGAAAACTCTCAGAAATTTGCCAGTACATGTAGGAGTCCATACATGATCATGTGAGCATAGTTCAGTGCATAGACCTCAAGTACAAGTGTTAAATATCTTGCTTGCAAGTTGTAGTCATCTAATACTCTATCAAACTAGATTTATCCAACTCCAAAATGTCCTCAAACTACTTCATACTTGTGCTATCAAGTGTAGGAGTCAATACATGACCATACAGACAACCATAGACACTCTGTCTTCAATAGAAAATGTCATAGAATGCACTCCCTACTTGTAACCAGCCAAGATAAAATCAATGCATTTGTTTCCAGCTTCAAAATTTACCTTTCATAAGCATCCAATGCTCATCTCAGTCCTATTCAATAGACATATGCCATGTCATACATTTGACATAAGGTAATCGATGTTATGTAATGCTTCAGGACCAATGAGTGCTTACTATCCACAGTTTTATGACAATTTTCAACCTGTCATATACTTCCAGATCTGAGTATTTTCTTCAAGAAATTTCAACTCAAATGCATAAGACACAATACATATGTCTTCCAGGATGTATCTACACTTCAATGGAGCCAAGAATATATGTCAGATAGCTTCAATGCTTCATCAACCAAGATCCAGTGTATGATGTATATTCATTGTTTACAGTAATTCATTCTTTGTTCTAGATTTGTGTACCTATAGATCAATTCATATCTCATCTCCAAGTCAAACATTAGCATGTCAAGTCATCAAAGTACCTTCCAAAGTATGTATGCAAGCTCTAGATCACTTGAGTAGTGATTATTGTGTTGATTAGCATCCATGGGAAACCATTTGATGCCAGGAGGCATATTCCACGGTGGATTCCGTGAGGTTTTACGGTGGATTCCGTAAACTTAGATGACCGGGGCTCATACGCAAAGAGGATTCTTTGTGCGAGAAGTTGATGGGGACGCCTGTCCTTTTCGGGCGTTTCATTAATTTAGTGTGTACATGGGTGATTCCATAGCGGGTGATTCCGCAAAATGCATATTAAATTAATAAACGTTTATGAGTTTAGAGTGCGCACTCGTAATAAATTAAGGTTAGGATTTATTTCTAACCAGTTGATTTATTTATGTAGCTCAAGACTGCTAGGTATTCACTTTTGTCGGTTTAATTGTGTTATTTTACTAACGATTGTGAATGCTTCAGTTGATGTGTAGAGATAGCAGCAGTGGCGGAGGAAAGCATTGGAGTCTAGCGGGTTTTCGACCTTTGGACTATATTTTGATAGGCGCCACGCCTATATTTTGATTATGTCTATAGAGACATCGACTATTTATTATTATTTTGTATGCGCTTATGCGCCTGGATATGTTATTTTTATTTGGACATTGAGATTGGGCGTGCCAGACTCTTTGGGCACCGTCCATTAGCTTTATTTTCCTATTTTTGGTAGAAAGCAAACTCAAAAGCTAAAAGCTTGTCATATTTTTGTAATTGGGCTATTTTTGAGCAAAAGATTGGAAATATATATTAAATACATGCTTTGTGAAGCGCTCACACAAGGCATGGGGGAGATTCAACCCAATTTGTTTCTTGTCTCATGTCGTGCTTGTTTTTGACATTGGTTTTTGTGCTAAAAAGTAGAGTGCTTTGTTCTTGGGGACCTTTGGGAATTCACTACGTGAGCTACCTGCGTCCGATCTGCGCACCAGTGGTATCAGAGCGGAGCAGAGATCAAGGGCTTCCAATCGCTACCAATCTCGGGCGAAGGCGGAGCTCCAGGAACAAACGACCTCTACAGTCAATCTCGTCGCGAACCGTCGATACAGGCAGACTTCTGGCGATCAAGAACCCCTGTTTCCACTGTCAGATCGCGAAGGACCAATCTCTGTCGGCGGAGGACCACTCAAACACTTCCTTCATGAAGTCGTGGAGTTACAGATAAGATCTTTGCTAATCAAGTTTAGTTTGAGCTTAAAGCTTAGTCTTAAGCTTAAGAAACTTTAAAAAAGTTTCAAATCGTCAATCGACTGGCAAGAAGACACCTCCGAAAAATCCGCGTGAAAAAAAAAACGGCCCCCCCCCCTCACGATCAGAAAAACGGCGGCCTTCTTCTTATTATTAAGCTTAAGCTTAAGTCATTAAGCTATTCTCAAGTCAGACAAGGCAGAGAAGTCTGTAAACTCCGGGTCCTGCGCATCAGAAGTCAAGTCTCGCAAGTCGACACTAATCAAGTCCTGCAAGTTTTGCAAGTCGGCTAAGTTCAGCAAGTTCACAACCCTGCAAGTCTGATAAGTCTGCAACTCTGCAAGTCAGACTAAATCAGAACTGACTAATGCTCGAAACTCCTAGAAGACTTGTTCGTTTGCAAAAACTCAGAACTGGAAAGTTGTTCGCAGCAAGCTGTTTTACCTATCTACAAGTTTGTTGAAGTACTTTCAGCAAACGGAGACAGAAATATTTCAGAATTTCTGAAAATTGAAGAAGAAAATACCCAAAATACATAGCCTTGTAACCCCAAATTTGAGCTACGCTCATCCCGCTAACTGATTTTGAGTGAGAAAGGTTTGTTGAGTTTTACAGGATGACTACCCCACATATGGATGATCCTATGGCTGAAGACGACCTACCTGAGCCTACCATGGAACAAAAGCTGGATCTTATCATGTTACAATTGGACGAAGAGCGAAGAGCTAGGCAAGCCTTGCAAGCGCAATTGACAAAGCTACAAGGAGCGTCCACTGATAAAGAAGAACCTCAAGCTGAAGATTTGATACGCCGTACCATCGACGCCACTCTTGAAGCACAAACCATTCGCAAGGAATCCAAGATAAGTAAACGAAGTTTCAAGTTTCGCACTTTCAATGGCATAAGAGAAGGAAAGACTGTTTTATCATTCATTAGCCAATTTGATGACTATTTCCATGAGGAAACTTATCATGAGAAAGATAAAATCAAGTGTGTTACTAATCATCTGATAGATAGAGCATCACTTTGGTGGACTGTCGTCCGCAAGAGCATAGAATGTCCTGCTACATGGGAAGATTTTAAGAAGAAGTTCATGCAAAATTTCCTTCCACCGCAATTTCATGAGAAGGCTATCAAGCAATGGGATTTACTGCAACAACGCGACCGTGAGCCTATTCCACAGTATACAGAGTGTTTTTGGAATGCACTCTTACAGCTACGCATGCTTGAAGACGTACCAGAGACGACCCATAAGCGGAAGTACATGTCTAGACTTCTTGGACATTACTACGCTGAGGTGAATATGTTCAAGCCTGCTACTCTTGAAGATGCCATCTCCTTAGCTCACGACACTGAAGATAAGTTACGTGGAAGAGATCGACGACCACAGCCATTCCAAGCAAACGGTAATTATGGATCTAAACAATTCAATTCAAATTTCAGAAGGTTTAATCCAGGTCGTTTTTCATCACCATCTTTCCGCAAGAATTGGCCTAAACCACCCGCATTACCATCCACTGTCAATCCAAATCCTAAGCCTATCCATCAAGCAAATCCAAATATACCCAGACTCCCAGCCATTGCAAATAATGTGACCAAAGCCAAGCCTATCGTATGCTACAAGTGTCACCAGCCAGGCCATCTCGCAGCAAATTGTCATTCAAAGAAGCCATCAGCACATATCAACTACCTTGGAGCTATGGACGAAGACGAGCATGAGGATATGCCGGACTTCACTGAAGAAGAAGATGATCCTACTACTACTTCCGACACTTTACCATGTATGCCTACTTTACATTCATTGTTGACTATGAAATGTATGGTGCATGGAAAAGAAAGAACTTTATTACATGATGACGGTAGTACGCATGACTTTATTTCAGCAAAATTGGTAAAGGAATTGAAATTGCATACAGTACCTACGCACTATCGCATAAAAGCTGCATTTTTAGGCACTAGGTACAATGGCACACAAGAAGTTCAAGATTTAGAAATTCAAATTGGTCCATATATTGAAAGAAGAAATTTCTTAGTTGTCCCATTACAGTCTAGCGACATTATTCTAGGAATGCCATGGAGACACCAACATAATCCTAATATAGATTATTCCACACACACAATGGATCTTAATTTTCAAGGAAAATCTATTACATTATTTGGTATGCATGCATCTCATATGTTTCCACTGCTTTCGCATACTCAAGCAAAACGTGCACTACGCAAGAATACTAAATCATATCTCATTTGGGTGAATGAATTGCACGCAAAAGAAACTCATATGCACCCTAGACATAAGGAATTTCTCGCATATTTTAAGGACTGTTTTGCAGAAGACCTACCACCAGGTTTACCTCCATCACGTCCAGAAGACCATAAGATTGACCTAATACCCGGCACACAACCACCTTGCAAAGCCCCATATAGGCACAATCAAATAGAGCAAAAAGAAATCCAGACTCAAGTAGAAGAATTACTAAATAGAGATTTAATTCGACGTAGCAGTTCCCCATTCGGTGCACCTGTGCTCTTAGTCAAGAAAAAGAATAATACTTATCGGATGTGTATTGACTACCGAGCATTAAACAAGATCACTGTAAAGAATAGGTATCCTATACCTAGAGTTGATGACCTTATGGATAAACTGCAAGGATCTTCTATATTTAGTAAAATTGACCTTAAATCTGGATATCATCAGGTGAGGCTAGATAGATCCGACATATTTAAGACTGCATTCAGGACACAGTTTGGCCATTACGAATTCTTAGTTATGCCATTCGGATTAACTAATGCACCTGCCACTTTCAGTAGAATGATGAACCGTATTTTTCTAAAATATCAATATTGTGTGATTGTTTTCTTTGATGATATTCTAGTGTTCAGTCAAAGTGAAAAAGAGCATTATGAGCATTTATCATTAGTTTTTCAATTACTGAAAGAAAATCAATTGTTTGCAAATCCTGACAAGAGTGAATTCTTTAAGACAGAAATAGAATATCTAGGTCATATTGTATCAAAAGAAGGAATAAAAGTTGATCCTAAAAAAATTGACGCAATATTGCATTGGCCTATCCCTAAAAATGTACATGAACTACGCTCATTCCTTGGTCTTGCTAGTTTCTATAGGAAGTTTGTACGTAATTTCTCATTACTTGCTTTACCATTGACCAAACTTCTTAAGAAAGGCATTGTTTATCAATGGACTGAAAACCAGCAGAAATCCTTTGATTTACTTAAACGTGCATTGACCAATGCCCCTGTCCTACAATTGCCTGACTTTAACAGACCATTCTTTTTAGTTGTGACCGATGCTAGCGGATCAGGAATAGGAGCCGTGCTAATGCAAGACAACCATCCAATAGCATATTCTAGTTCTAAGCTGAAACCCTCTGAGCTTAAATATTCCACCTATGACAAGGAACTCTTAGCAGTTGTCCAAGCATTGAAACAATGGAAGCATTATTTAATGGGTTCAGAATTCATGATAAAGACTGACCAGCAAAGCATTAGACATCTACTTAGCCAACCCCAAATTTCTGACCGCCATATCAAATGGGCTTCATTCATTCAAAGTTTCCATCCTATCATTCAATACCAACCTGGAAAAGAAAATGTAGTTGTCGATGCATTGAGTAGAAGACCTGCAATTCATAACATTTCTATCATATCTTTTGATTCTTTGATTGCTATGAAAGACACATATTACCAGGATATTACTTTTCATTCTGATTGGCAAAAATTAGTTCAAAATAATTTCATTCCTGTTGATTCATTATCATATAATGATGGATTCATGTTCTTTGAAAAGAGACTGTGTGTTACTATTCCATTCCGATCTTTTGTTCTAAATGAAATTCATTGTCCCCCATATCAAGGTCATAGAGGTATCATTTCTACATTACGCATGTTAACTGAAGATTTTTATTGGCCGCATATGGATGCAGATGTGTCTAATTTTGTTTCTGAATGTCTGATTTGTCAAAGAATAAAAAGACATCATGGTAAACAGTATGGATTATTAATGCCTTTATCTATTCCATCTAAACCTTGGGAACATATATCTATGGATTTCATTACTGGCTTACCAAATACTAAATCTAACCATGACATGATTTGGACAATTGTAGATAGATTTAGTAAGCAAGCATATTTCATTGCATGTAAGAAAACTTTAACAGCATCACAAGCAGCACAATTATTTTTGAAAACTATTTTTACTAACCATGGATTGCCGAAAGTGATTATTTCAGATAGAGATTCTAGATTTTGTAATAATTTCTGGATTACACTGTTTGCAAATCTAGGCACAAAGATTGATTTCTCATCTGCATTTCATCCAGAAACAAATGGACAAACAGAAGCCACAAATAGCACTATTTTAGATCTTTTACGTGCATACACTATCTCTAAACCTCAAACATGGGATACTCATTTGCATTTATTACAGTTTGCTTACAATAATACACCGCACACATCTACAAAGAAAGCACCTTTTGAAGTTATTTATGGATATAGATTATCTACACCTGTTGCATCTTTGTCTAATAGAATACAAAGTGCCGATGATATTGCTGTTATGCATAACACTATTTTTGATGAGGTAAAGGATATGATTGCTAAAGCCCAACAATCATATACCAAACAAGCCAACAAGAAAAGACAAGCCATGAATTTCAAAGTAGATGATTATGTTTGGCTTAGAATAGAAAAGCGTAGACTGCAAAGTGTAGATAGACATCCAGTTGTCAAATTAGCCCCTAGATTCTACGGACCATTTAGAATCATTCATAAGATTAATGACAATGCATTCAAGATAGAATTGCCATCTCATTGGAAAATTCATAATACATTTCATATTAGTTTATTGAGACCATTTAGAGGACAATTACCTATCCACCCTGTCTATGAAAACCCACCTTTACTAGAAGAAGAGACTGAAATCCTTGAACCAGAAGCCATCATAGACACTGATTACATGACCACTAGAACTGGCCGAAGGTACTCTAGATATCTCGTGAAATTTAAGAACCATCCTGTAGAAGAAGCACAATGGATGCACGCTAGAGACTTAAATGCTTTCCCCACTCTGTTAGCTCCACATTGAGCTAATAGCAATTGAGGTCAATTGCTATCCCACCCCGGGGGTATGATGCCAGGAGGCATATTCCACGGTGGATTCCGTGAGGTTTTACGGTGGATTCCGTAAACTTAGATGACCGGGGCTCATACGCAAAGAGGATTCTTTGTGCGAGAAGTTGATGGGGACGCCTGTCCTTTTCGGGCGTTTCATTAATTTAGTGTGTACATGGGTGATTCCATAGCGGGTGATTCCGCAAAATGCATATTAAATTAATAAACGTTTATGAGTTTAGAGTGCGCACTCGTAATAAATTAAGGTTAGGATTTATTTCTAACCAGTTGATTTATTTATGTAGCTCAAGACTGCTAGGTATTCACTTTTGTCGGTTTAATTGTGTTATTTTACTAACGATTGTGAATGCTTCAGTTGATGTGTAGAGATAGCAGCAGTGGCGGAGGAAAGCATTGGAGTCTAGCGGGTTTTCGACCTTTGGACTATATTTTGATAGGCGCCACGCCTATATTTTGATTATGTCTATAGAGACATCGACTATTTATTATTATTTTGTATGCGCTTATGCGCCTGGATATGTTATTTTTATTTGGACATTGAGATTGGGCGTGCCAGACTCTTTGGGCACCGTCCATTAGCTTTATTTTCCTATTTTTGGTAGAAAGCAAACTCAAAAGCTAAAAGCTTGTCATATTTTTGTAATTGGGCTATTTTTGAGCAAAAGATTGGAAATATATATTAAATACATGCTTTGTGAAGCGCTCACACAAGGCATGGGGGAGATTCAACCCAATTTGTTTCTTGTCTCATGTCGTGCTTGTTTTTGACATTGGTTTTTGTGCTAAAAAGTAGAGTGCTTTGTTCTTGGGGACCTTTGGGAATTCACTACGTGAGCTACCTGCGTCCGATCTGCGCACCACCATTTTGACAACAAGTGCAATCACGTGATGTAGCCTGGGGTGTATTCCAGCAAATATTCAACACAATGATGATCAGTGCTCTCTCTAATGTGGTCAATGAAGCCTCCAAATGCTCTAGAAAAGACCCAGACACACTCCAATAGCAAAGAGAAACACGAATGATCTGACACTTACTCAGCATGAACAATGACAGCGTGCTCCTCTTCATAGAGATCCAACCTCTTCAGTCTTTAGGTCTTCCTCACTTTGTTAAGTTGCAGAGATTCCATCCAAGATGACATTGATACCATGTTAAGAGAGAGAGACATAGATAGAGGAAAGCCAAGAGAGATATTAGTCATACTCTCATCCTTCTTTTCATTATTCCATTGATACTATTTCTTTTACTCAAGTGTAAGTCATACACTAGGTTTAACTAACCATGACTAACTCTAGCTAGGTCACACTGACTAAGTCGACTTACTAAATGTCCCACACTTGTTGATACAGCTGGAGACAGCTAAGACACTATCGGTCACACACAAGAGCTTAAAGTCCCAACATTAATTAAGCTTTAAGCTTTGCTAAAAAAAGATCACTTCACTTTTTCTTGTTCACACTTTAGCCTAAGTGGTTTTTTTTGCTTTTGAGGGGGAAATGAGCCCAGATTCAAGATCCGTCTGGACAACTTGCTTCGTGATGTCAAAATCTATAAAGTGGCTACACGTACTTTCCAACTTCCAGATCACCTAGATGCTTCATAACACGAAACCTTGTGGTGATTAAATGGGGGGTCAAATGGACTCTGATCGATGAACCGAGACTTGCATTGGGTTCCTCGCATGGAACTCCATCTAGAACAACTCTAGCTCATCAATCCACAATCATTTCATTTTGCATGAAAATTTGGTCTTTTATGGCCTCTCGGACTCTTTTCCACTTCAAAGATGACCTTTAAAATCCACTCTCATTGGCTACTACATGATAGGGCGACTCAGCCCATCAAATCCCACGAGAACTACTCTACACAAATAACAACTAGAAAAAGCATCAAGCTACCACAAAAAATATGCCCAACAAAGCATAATTACAGCTCTCACCCTACCCCCTGATAAAATCAAGGCATGAAGATCCTCAAGGGATAGGCCCAGCATAATCTGACAGAAATCTAGAGCAATTCATTAACCAAGTGTGCCAATGCAAACTGGTGAAAAGAACCATCAAAGAGTGCATCCTAGTGGTGGCCTAAACTACCTAACTAACTAAGGACAATTGGACCAGGAACTCCTACTAGGCAAGAATTCTTATAGCCTGGTCATTAGATATTTTATTTTAACACAATTTTCTTTCAAAGTTTCCATACTTGGGCGTGTGAAAAGGAGGGAGCTGAGTGTAGAGTGACCCAAGGAGAATATGGCATCGGTCTCAGGTCCTAACTCAGCACCCATAAGAACCTACCAAGCTCTCGCGAGGCGACACTTAATCCTTTTCTTTTCTACTCACTTTTATTTTTTCTCTAATCTTTTTTATTTTATATTCTGGCTAGCTGCAACCCCTAGAAAGACAAGGCATTGGCTCGTCTTCCGAGCAACCTACCAGGCTCTCTAGAAAGTGATAATCAACTGCTTTTAAGATTTTTTTTCCTTTCTTATTTTTCTAGTTTAAGGGGGTTAGAATCCCTTTGTGCACACCTATGTATTTTTATATTTTAAGTATATTCAGATTCTCCTCTTCTTTATACTTAGATAAGCTTCTCTAACTACCTCACACTAGCAAGGACTCCTAGAACAACTACCTAGTAGGCTAGTAGAACACGGTCACAAGGACTACCTTCTACAACGTCTTTCATGCTTGATAATGTATTGACACGAGGTAGACAACAACTCGAATCTCCCCTAGATATACCTAACCAAACCCTTAGGACATCATGCCTTGATTGCCAGTCCCCAAAAAGAAAAGAAAAGAAAACCCTCACATACACATATAACACTATCAGCTTAAGGGAAAAACTCGAAAATGCAACGACACACCTTAAATGGCCACAAGAAGCTCCTGTGTAGCAAAGGATCCCTCTAGGCACACTTCATCAAACTTGTTTGATGCAACCACTTAAAATAAAAAACCATTAAACGTACCCGCACCAAATAGACATATAGCCTCTTGGCCTAAAGGAATATAACAGCTCACAACCAACAAACTGGCCCTCTTGGCCTTGTAAAATAAAACATTCGAACCCTACAAAAATGACCCTCTTGGCCTTATGAGATCATCCATTTTACTACCATTCAACAACACAGTGCTGAAACAATCTCTTGGTCCTAACATAACTCTACTAAAGCACAAAATTGACCAAGGATAAGGGCTCCTTAGGCCCTACACTAAGTGCATTAGGTTATTGGCTAATCCCCCTGCATAGATAGAAAGGGGTGTCCGAAGAATATAATGATACACATTCCTATGCATCCATGACAGAGTAGGAAGGTGCTCAA